>NC_132888.1:2706979-2916979 GCF_030463535.1 Salminus brasiliensis
GTCTCTCTCTCTGTCTGTACGGCCTGAAAGGGAGTGTTCTATATTTTTCCCCTGTGGTCACGTCAGTTAGACCGAGATGCAACTGAGGCACACCCGTCTGGCAGCAGGGGACACCACCCCTGTAAAACACACATGCGTGCGCGCGCACACACACACACACACACACCACCTTTTCTCTTCCATGTGGACTCTTCAGAAATTAAAGCCTCAATTACATTAATAAATGAATTAATTAAAGACTAATAATGTGTCCAAACTAACTGGCAATCCAACCCTGCTATTCCTCCTGGCTTTTTAGCAGCAATGCTTTTATGATGATTTGATGGCGACGGTCAAAAGCCGATCTGCACCAAGAGCCCTTCCAGCTTCAGGTACGGCTCGGCTCGACCCGCCATCCTTTAAGATCCACAGAAGACGAGCGTCCAGACTTTTTACTGTCCTCGAAAAGCTTCAAGCCAATCAATAGAAATGACTTCCTAAGTTTAATGATCTCACCATAGTCATCTTCAAGTTTACTGGATTCTGTACCATCAGTTATTTTAACATACACCACATGGACAAAAGTATTGGGACACTTCCCTAATCATTCTTTCTTCTGCAATCAAGGGTAAAAAATTAAAAGTTTCTTTTGCTTTTGTTGGAGTAACTGCCTCTACTGTCCAGAGAAGAAGGCTTTCTACTAGATTTTGGAGGAAGATTGCTGTGAGGATTTGATTGCATTCAGCAGCAAGAGCTTTAGCGAGGTCAGGATGTTGGATAGTGAACTCTCTAACTCATCATAGGCTTTATACTCCTCTAGTCCACACCTGGCATTAGGTAGCATGGTGCCAATAGGTTCATCATGTCTATGAATGTCAGCTCCTGCAGAGAGTCCCATTCTATTGGCATTACTTCTATACAGGACTGTGTGTGTGTGCATTTGCACATATGTGTCAGCAATGGGTGCAACCTAAAGTAGCTCAATGCATTCATTAGAAGGGGTGTCCACAAACATTTGTCCATTTGGTGTATCCTGCTTAATGTTATATTCCACCAGGTTTTACAACTATGACCTTAACCCACCTGAGAGTCCGAGCCCACCAGCATCTCCCATGACTCATAATGACCCTTCTCCTGCCTGTAGAAATGAATGGCTTTCAGGAAGGCCTGGATTTCACATGTGGTCTTCTTCAGAAAGTCTGTAGAGAAACAGAGAAATGGACAGATTCATATATGAGAAGTGATGAGGTTTATCTCGTCGCTGGTGCTCCTCTCTGTGGTGCAACTCATGAGCAATGGTTGTGTAATACACTGGAGGGAACTGCGTGAGTCTGAGGCGCTTCCCTTATGTGGTCACTCCGATACCAAAAGCATGAGAAAAGGAAGAAAGAGGAGAGAGAGAATGAGAAAAATGTCCTGGAATGAGAAAGCAGAGCGAGAGAACAGCCCGTGAATAAGACATGGGCTGACATCAGAACTGATAAGGTGCCAAAAGGCCTTCTGCATGTGCTTCAGATTAGAGGGAACAGGCTGAGGAGTACGCATATATGATTTAAAGGGGGAATCCCACCAGTGTTTTACTATTCCTGCATAACTAAATGCTTCAGCTATAGAAGCTCACTAGGTTCTGGAGAAGCTCACTGGGTCAGAACTGCTGTTAGCGGTGCATCAACGTATCAAAATATTGATCATGCTGATATCTGGGGCTACGAAGTTAAATGTGGCTAACAAGTAAAGAAAGCTCGAGTACGCCAATTAAAGCATCACGCTAGCATGCCTAAATCATCACACACTCTTTTATTAAACCCTGTGGAGGTGTTTATCATCTCTAATAGTCTAGCTAATGTGGTCACTGTCGGTCAAAAGTATTGGGACACCAAAATCAAGGGTATTAAAAAGTGTCTCTACTGACTCTACTGTCCAGGAAAGAAGACTTTCTAGAAGATTTTTCGTGCAGGATTTGAACACCACCCCACCTTAACCCCAACTCTTCCCAGAGATAGCACGCTTCCACTGCTCCACAGCTCAGTGCCGCGGGGCCTTATACTGCATATTGTGCCAGACATGGTGCCGATAGGTTCATGCCCATGTCCTTCAGAGAGACCTATGCTATTGGCAGTACTTCTCTACAAGAACTAGACAAGCTGTGTGTGTATGTATGTGTGTATGTGTGTGTGCGTGCATTTGCACACCTGTGTCAGCAATGGGTGCAACTAAGGCTAATGTACGACAGTCAGCATCATGCACAGTTCGACTGCACGCAGAAAGGTGTGAAACAGCACGCGGGGGCTAGTTCTGAGGGCTAGCTTTGCTCTGCAGAAGCAAAGCTAACCGCCGAAAGACGAGTCACCCAGGCCTTTCCCCACACAGGAAGAGCAGCTTTACTAAGCTGGATATTATTAGAGCGTTACCAAGACCACCGAAGAAAAACTGAGCGTGCCCAGTAAGCAGCTTTACTTCATTCTCTGGTGTATTTCACTGAAGCAGACGGAGGAGTGACAGTGGCCCGTGAACACAGTGATTTGTGGAGCAGTGGAAAGAGCACAGCAGCTCAGAGAGAGTGAGACCATCTCTCCGGCGGAGGTGGAGCTGCATGAGTGTGGATGATGTAGCTGCTTGTATTACTAATGTTTATTACTCTTTAAAAAAAGAGCCCTCCTACACAGTTATGGCATAACGCTGCTATTTGTGTGCAGGTCTGTGAGTGGGTGCATGCACATGAGGGAGTTTACTGTGTGTGTATATGTGTGTGTGTGTTTTGCTACAACCCAGTCTAAGTAAGGCCACTGCGAGAATGGTATGCTTTGTTTATTGATATTTAACCTTGTTGTAAAGTGTGTTTCTTTTTTTGTCTTTTATGAAACACATTAATTAAAAATGATTAAGAACATTTATTTGGTTCCTGAGCTTTAAGAATAGGGTACGGATTTGAAAATAGTAGCTATAGCTATAGCACTATAGATACTAACCAATAAATAAGTACTCACATAGTTATATATAGTATATATGGGCATATTACTATTAAGTATAGGTATGTACATATATTTATTTTAATTATATATATATATATATATATATATATATATATATATATATATATATAATATTAGATTTGTATATGGTTAAACATATGTACCTATTTGTAATAATATATAATCATTTGTCCTGTGTGTGTGTGTATATATATATATATATATATATATATGGGACATATTAATATTCTTACATAAAGATTCTTACATATTGCTGCTGTCCAATATTCTTACATAAAGATTCTTACATATTGCTGCTGTCCAATGAAAACCATGTATCTCCATTTTTTTAGTTTCTCCATGGTCTAAACCCTGTAGCTGCTTTTGAACACTGTGTAAATAATTCTGAATCAATGGACCAATAGAAATTCTCTAAATTACTTGGAATAAACTTTTAATTTACATTGACTTCCATTGCAGAGTTAAGAGCATTTTTCCCTTCTCCTGTCACCGTTTTTGGAGATGCAAGTTTTTCATTGGGCAGTGAAAATATATATATTACATATGGGGCATGTTATTATTACATATAGACATATATATATATATATATACAGTATATATATATATATATAATCCACATGGGACATATTTCACATATAGCTATTTTTACATACACATAATATATAATATAATGGAGAAGTATAATATATAAGACATATGTATGAACTCATGTTTTAAAATGGAATACAAATTAATGTGTGTGTGTGTGTGTGTGTGTGTGGCAGTTACCATTGTTCTGGTGTCGAATACAGTCAGACAGTATGGAGATGAACTGGATCTGTTTCTCTTCCTGCTGGAAGCTGAAGTACGAGTCCCTCCTGTAGGGCAGTCTGAGGTAAACAGGGAACGGGCCAGGAACTGTTACCACGGGCGATGAGCCTTCCTCTTTAGAGCCTGTCAAACACACAGACACACACAGATCTCAGAAAGAAGGCACAGAACCTGTAGAGAAGTACTGCCAATAGAATAGGACACTTTGAAGCAGATCAATAAACATGAAGCTATTGGCACCATGCTGCCTAATACCAGGTGTGGGCTAGAGGGGTATAAAGCCCCCCGAAATTGAGCCATGGAGCAGTGGAGGAACTGTGTTCTCTGGAATGATGGTGGTGAGTTGGATGATGGAGGAGTTGAGGAGTTGGAGATGATGAGGTGGGATGGTGATCATCATCCAACATCCTGATCTCATTAACGGTCTTATCGTTGCATTCCTCAGTCAAATCAATCAAATCCTCACAGCAATTCACCTCCAAAATCTTGCAGAAATCTGTCTTCCTTGGACAGTAGAGACAGTTACTCCAACAAAAGTAGGATAATCATTTATAATCCCGTTTGATTTCAGAAGAAACAATGAATGAGTAGGTGTCCCAATACTTTTGTCCATATAGTGTACTTCATAATCACGATAACCCACTGCCCACAGGGGTAGACCCTTTCGCAGTGAAGTGCGAGAAAGACAAGTCTGAGAGGGAATACTGGTTATAC
Source organism: Salminus brasiliensis (assembly GCF_030463535.1). Classification (NCBI taxonomy): domain Eukaryota; kingdom Metazoa; phylum Chordata; class Actinopteri; order Characiformes; family Bryconidae; genus Salminus; species Salminus brasiliensis. The sequence continues at coordinate 2,711,476 of NC_132888.1, forward strand.
GAATGTTATACGATGGAATGTATAACCTAATTCAGAGGATTCCTGTATTAAAGTCATGTGATCTGATTACTTAATTATTTTTTTTTATTACATGTCATTTAAAAAGTTAAAACTCATTTCATCAAGAAATATGTTCACAAAAGTGCAAAAATGCTGCCACTGCACGTCTACTTCCCATTAAGGAAAAACGAAAGCAGCATTGAGAATTTTAGCCCTCGTTCAGAAACTGAAAGTTTGGTCCTTAAGAAGCTGTTGCTCACAGATCCAGAGTCCAGAGCCAGCTGAGCTGTTAGTGGAAATGCAGCACTGAATGTGACGATGACGTAACTCATGATGCTGCATTCTGGTGTTTGGGACACTGGCTTTAATACTGACGCTTTATTAAAAATAAAAAATTTTTTTTTAGATGAAATAAACTCATCAGACTCTCAGTAACATCTCAACACCATCTCAGTGATGGAGCAGCATCTGAACAGCCTCCACTGAATTCAGCTGTTCTTCACTTTATCTGGAGAGTCAAGATCATTGATCATCTAACAGCTCTGATCCCGACCATCTCCTCATGGAGTCTAGTATTGTTTAGAGTTCTCCTCAGATCAACATCTGGTTTGGTGGTAAATCAGGGCTTAATGATGGTAAATCAGGTGAGCTGCTGCTGCTGCTGCTGCTGATGGAGTTGAACACATCCTCCACGCTGTGCTTGCTGGACTGGGGGGCGTCCAGGAGAACCCTGGAGGAACCGAGCTCTGTTCTTCAGACTAGCTCACCGACAAGATCTCACTACTTTCTTTCTTCAGAATGAGAAGCTCTTGTTTCTCCTTTTTACTTTGAATTCATGTTCAGCTGCTTTATCTGTTCTGAGGAGATGTTTTACAGTAACTGGGCAGGGATTCCAAACAGCATTCCTGGCCTCATGTTGTCTGGGTGGGGAAAATGGCTTTTCTACTTCTTCCATCACCACCACCACCACAATCACCACCACCAGGCATTAGCTGACATAGCCAATTGGGGCATGAATGGAGAATGGAGTTTAGAGAGACTCACTGTTGAGGTCAGGAAAGGCCTTGTCCACTAGAGCAGAATACTTCTCCTCTGAGGTCAGCACGGTGCCGCCCGTTAGCAGGAGTGTGTGACGTGCAGGAGATCCTTTTGTGAAAATCTAGATGCAGAAGATATTAGAAAGCATTGTGAGCAGTCAACCAACCAATCACTCCAAACCGAGCGCCGAGGCCTCTGGCAGTATGTACCTCCTGGCTGTCATGGAGTTCCAGGCTGTAGTCTGCTCGGACCACCACAAACCTCTCCTTCCACTTTCTGCTGTCATCAAAGTGCAGAACGCTGTCTTTGTACACCACGGCTGAGCCCTGAGGCGACTCCTTCACAAACACACACACACACACACACACACACACACCTCCAGTTACAACCCAGTGTGAGATGTGATCATTTTAGGTGTTTACGCAAATAAACCAAATATCCACTGAATTCAGCATTAGAGTTATTTAACCATTATGTTGCTTGGCAACCACAGCCCACCGTACTCCATTGCTTAGGCCAGCTTAGAATTCCATGCTGTTTTTTGCTGGTAACTGGCTATGCTAAATAAACTACTGGTTTATACTGGTCTGGTGTTGGTTGACCAGTATACCAGCATTTAAAACACACCATATGCTGGTTTATACTGGTCTGGTGCTGGTTTATACTGGTCTATACCAGCATTTTATAATACAACATATGCTGGTTTATACTGGTCTGGTGCTGGTTTATACTGGTCTATACCAGCATATATATACTGGTCTATACCAACATATTATAATACAACATATGCTGGTTTATACTGGTCTTGTGCTGGTTTATACTGGTCTATACCAACATATTATAATACAACATATGCTGGTTTATACTGGTCTGGTGTTGGTTGACCAGTATACCAGCATTTAAAACACACCATATGCTGGTTTATACTGGTCTGGTGCTGGTTTATACTGGTCTATACCAACATATTATAATACAACATATGCTGGTTTATACTGGTCTGATGCTGGTTTATACTGGTCTATACCAACATATTATAATACAACATATGCTGGTTTATACTGGTCTGATGCTGGTTTATACTGGTCTATACCAACATATTATAATACAACATATGCTGGTTTATACTGGTCTAGTGTGGGTTGACCAGTATACCAGCTTTCAAAACACAGCATATGCTGGTTTATACTGGCCTAGTGCTGGTTGACCAGGATACCAGCATTCAAAACACAGCATTTGCTGGTTTATACTGGCCTAGTGCTGGTTGTCCAGTATACCAGCATTCAAAACACAACATATGCTGGTTTATACTGGTCTGGTGCTGGTTGACCAGTATACCAGCTTTGAAAACAAACCATATGCCGGTTTATACTGGTCTGGTGCTGGTTGACCAGTATACCAGCATTCAAAACTAGTTCTGGCTGACCAGGGTTCAAAAAATGACACCTGCTGGTTTTCACTAATGACCAGCTGTGCTGGACTATGTTGTTTTAACAGGGTTAAGAAACAACTTCAATTAAAGAACTTTTTATTGCAATTATTGTTGATTTGATTGATTTTATCGTGGTTACGGGACTTTAACTGTGTTAGAACCTTATAACTATAACTATAACTGTAACTATAACTGTAATATAGCAGATTCAGAAATGTTCTGTCTATGTGTGTTGAGGTTTCTGCAGTGTGTTGGGGTGTTGGGTTGTTGTTGGGAGTGTGGTTAACACGGTCGCAGTCCGAGCACAAATAAAACAATGAGAACATTTTGCTACCTCTGATTTCACACTGATCAGACAAACGCTTCACATTGAGGGACGCTTTGGCTTCAGCCTGATTTCTGGATATAGAGGGTCAGCAGAGCCATAACAGTGACAGTGATAAACAGCATATTCTGGTTTATACTGGTCTGGTGCTGGTTGACCAGTATACCAGCATTCAAAACACAACATATTCTGGTTTATACTGGTCTAGTGCTGGTTGACCAGGATACCAGCATTCAAAACACAAAATATGCTGGTTTATACTGGTCTGGTGCTGTTTGACCAGTATACCAGCATTTAAAACACAAAATATGCTGGTTTATACTGGTCTGGTGCTGGTTGACCAGGATACCAGCATTCAAAACACAGCATATGCTGGTTTATACTGGTCTGGTGCTGGTTGACCAGGATACCAGCATTCAAAACACAAAATATGCTGGTTTATACTGGTCTGGTGCTGGTTGACCAGTATACCAGCATTCAAAACACAACATATGCTGGTTTATACTGGTCTGGTGCTGGTTGACCAGGATACCAGCATTCAAAACACAAAATATGCTGGTTTATACTGGTCTGGTGCTGGTTGGCCAGGATACCAGCATTCAAAACACAGCATATGCTGGTTTATACTGGTCTGGTGCTGTTAAGGCAGATCCCATCACTGTCTATGATCTATTGAACTAAACTCTATAAACTTCATTAAATAAGTGAATAGAGTTAATTAATACAGTGTAAATTACCTTCTGTTTAAGGAGCTGTGTTTGTCCAGTGCGGTGCTGTTCCACTTCATCCTGCAGCTGGGAGAAAAGGGCCACGCAGTACTGCCTCCTATAGTGAGGGCTGAAGTTTTTCAGCTCGGCTTCTGTCCGCCCTGCACACACACAAATACACACACACACACACACACACACAGAATCACCTATCAGTCCTGCATGTTCTCAGATACACAAGAAATGTATTTTATTTGATTTATTTATTTTGATCTTTTCACACTTCGATGACATGGGTGCTTTAATTAGCACAACAACGAACTGGTAGAGCAGCATCCAAAGGTTTGGTGGCTTTTGGTTTAGCGTAAATAGTTAAGCAGAAGTAGAAGACGAGCTGAAGTTAAATAGAAAAAAAGCCCCATGCAAAAGTTTGGACACCCCGAGAGATATGAGCTCTATGATCTCTGACCTTAATTTAGTCATCAGTTGAAAAAAAAAGAAGCCAAGTCAAAGCTCAAAGCTTTAGGAAACTCAAGCTTTAGGGGTACGCAAACCTCGTCCCAACAATCAGCAGCCATGGGCTCCCCTAAGCAGCTGCCTGAACATTAGAGCACTCTGACATAACATTGACATAGCTGATGCCGAAAGATCCCACAGAGCAGGAGAAGAGCAGAAGAAGATAGCGTGTTTTCAGGTAGTCGGTTCCTCAGTTCCTAATGGAATTAAGAAAGGCCAGTGGACGCTGGAGGTCAGGTTAAGGTCTGGAAGGCTAAGAAAGCTATCAGAGAGGTCCTCTAAGGCAACCCCTGTTTGACTGTAAAAGACCTTCAGGAAGATTGATCAGACTCTGGAGTGGTGGTGCACTGTTCTACTGTGGCCGCCCACTCATCCAGCACGACCTGCTGGAAGACTGACCACTGGGGTCCCCTCTACCTGCGTCAGACCAGCTGCCACCTACCAGTCCGACCAGCAGGCCTAACCACCCTCCCCCACCACCACTACCACCCATGCCAGACCACTGCTACCTGCCTAATGACAATGTTAAACCTCAATGGACTCTTAAATATCTGCCACTATTAATATCACCACCATTACCCATCATTACATCATTACCCCAGCAGTACAACAGTTTAGATGGTTTGGTAACTTTAATTTTATTTTAATTTAATATTAAAACTTTCATTTAAATCAATCATTTTAATAAATTAAATTAAACTTTGATTTAATCAATAATTTATATATAATTCTGATCAGAGGAGGATGAGTCAGCTCCCCCCTGTAAATCTTGGGTCCTCCCAAGGTTTCTTCCTCCAGCTCTGAGGGAGTTTCTCCTTGCCACTGTCGGCGTTGGGGTCTGCTCACTGGGGGTCTTTTTATGTTATTTTTAATAATTTTTTTATTTTTACTAATTACTGAATGTGTGAAGCTGCTGTTGACAACAACAGCTGTAAAAAGCTATACAAAAAAATTTGATTTGATTTGATTACTGTGCAGCGACACCAACATCAACATGACCTTCATGGAAGGGTCATCAGGAGAAGACCGTTCCTGAGGCCTCACCACAAAATTCAAAGGTGCATCTAAACAAGCCTGACCTGAAGCTATTCTGGAAACAAGTCCTGTGGGCTGAAGAAGTTAAATAGAACGTTTTGGCCATAATGAGAAAAGCTAAGGTTGTAAGTCAGATGTATTAGTCAGTATTAGATTGAATTATGGTCATAATTTTAATGTTAAATTAGTTTCCTATGTTATGGATCATAACTTCATTCTTCTTTTAAAGAACGCCTCATTATAGCATCTTTACACTGCCACAGTCCAGGGACCATTTAAGACACGAAAAAAAAAGCCTAATACTTCAGATGCTGAATTTTTGCAGAAAAAACTGTCAAATCTGTGATGCATTATCTAGAAGGCTGGGCTAAGCCTCAGCTCGCGACTGCTCTGCCAAAATAACATGGCACAGAGTGCAGCATTGGGTCCATTTCAGCTTTATTCCACTCCGCAGTCCAACTCCAGCTTCCTTCACAGCCCTCCGCTCTTGGAGACGCTTCATTATTTCCAAGTGTTCAGGGGAAAACGGCCTGAGATGGAGAAGAACTGCATTTTCTTCTACAGACGGCATGCCGTACAGAGCTCCAATAGGTGTTTCTTCTGCATTACTGGCAATGCTGCGTCTCATACATCAAACCGTGCTGGCCACAGGTATTGCATTACTGGAGTGAACTCCTAACAGGACGTTCTAGCTCAACTAATGATGCCTCTTTGTTAGACAGTCTCCAACCCAGGAAGAAATGAATAGCCCTGGAGAAACGGTTTCATTGCTATTAAGCTTTATACCCTCTTAAATTTTCAGGACAGCCTCCTTTGGCCTTTGTCGTTGTGCTCTTAAAGGAATCGTCCAGTGAAAAATCGAATATTTACAATTTCCTCTTCACTCCAAGCGCAAAATACAGACTTCAGAATGGCTGTTCGTTTCCTTTTTAGCTATGCAATGAACATCTGTCCATTCTTATAGACAACAGCATCTCAGGAACTTTAGAGGAACCCTCTACGAAGGCATATCATCCCATCAACAGCAAAAAAAAAATTAATATGATGGTGAAGGAGTCTGAGAGTTCAGCAGGGCTGCTTTCTGCAGGATCTAAGGAGGCCTCAGCAGCTGCACTGCAGAAGCCAGGAGGATGAGATAGTGGTTTCCTGTGGGATTCCTGAGACCGCCTGTTTGGGTCTATTTCCTCATCAGCGCACTCTGCAGGAGCACAGGACATAGAAACCGCTGCTCAGGCGTAGCGCGCTGCAAAGCCTAAACAAGGCAACACCTTTTACTCACCAATAAGTCTGCAACACACCACAACACAGCTCAGCTCTGACCATACATCCACTAACTAACCGCTAAGACCTGTGTTTACTCAAGTTTAAATGCACAGACACGTCAGAGATTCATGTATATGGTTTTTAACAGTGCCACCGTACTGTGAAATCTTCATACCAAACTGAACGAACAGCCGTGGATTATTGGTATTTATTGGTAGAGTACAATATGAGAATAGAATATTTAGTGTACCATAAAAGGGTATGTAGTATACCATATAGAGATATTTAGTGTACCACATTTAAAAAGAATATTTAATTTATTCAGTGTACCATAAAGGGGTATTTAGTGTACCATATCAAAAATGTTTTTTAACATAAATAAAGGGGTATTTAGTATTCCAATACCGACTATTTAGTAAAAAGGGGTATTTAGTATACCATATCAAAAAGGGTATTTAGTATACCATACAGGGGTACTAAGTGTACCATATCAAAAAGGTTGATTTGGTATACCATAAAACAGTATTTAGAATACTATGAATTAGTATTTAGATTACAGTATCAAAAAAGGTATTTAGTATACCATATTAAATGGTTATTTAGTATACAATATTAAATGGGTATTTAGTATACTATATTAAATGGGTATTTAGTATACTATATTAAATGGTTATTTAGTATACAATATTAAATGGGTATTTAGTATACCATATTAAATGGGTATTTAGTATATAATATTAAATTGTTATTTGGTATACAATATTAAATGGGTATTTAGTATACCATATTAAATGGGTATTTAGTATACTATATTAAATGGGTATTTAGTATACCATATTAAATGGGTATTTAGTATATCATATTAAATGGTTATTTGGCATACAATATTAAATGGGTATTTAGTATACCATATTAAATGGGTATTTAGTATACCATATTAAATTGGTATTTAGTATACAATATTAAATGGGTATTTAGTATACCATATTAAATGGGTATTTAGTATATCATATTAAATGGTTATTTGGTATACAATATTAAATGGGTATTTAGTATACTATATTAAATGGGTATTTAGTATACCATATTAAATGGGTATTTAGTATACCATATTAAATGGGTATTTAGTATATCATATTAAATGGTTATTTGGCATACAATATTAAATGGGTATTTAGTATACCATATTAAATGGGTATTTAGTATACCATATTAAATTGGTATTTAGTATACAATATTAAATGGGTATTTAGTATACCATATTAAATGGGTATTTAGTATATCATATTAAATGAGTATATAGTACATCATATTAAATGGGTATTTAGTATACCATATTAAATGGGTATTTAGTATACTATATTAAATGGGTATTTAGTGTACCATATTAAATGGGTATATAGTACATCATATTAAATGGGTATTTAGTATACCATATTAAATGGGTATTTAGTATACCATATTAAATGGGTATTTAGTATACTATATTAAATGGGTATTTAGTATACCATATTAAATGAATATTTAGTATACAATATTAAATGGGTATTCAGTATACTATATTAAATGGGTATTTAGTATACTATATTAAATGGGTATTTAGTATACCATATTAAATGAATATTTAGTATACCATATTAAATGAGTATATAGTACATCATATTAAATGGGTATTCAGTATACTATATTAAATGGGTATTTAGTATACTATATTAAATGGGTATTTAGTATACCATATTAAATGAATATTTAGTATACCATATTAAATGAGTATATAGTACATCATATTAAATGGGTATTTAGTATACTATATGAAATGAGTATTTAGTATACCATAATAAATGGGTATTTAGTATGCTATATGAAATGGGTATTTAGTGTACCATATTAAATGAGTATATAGTACATCATATTAAATGGGTATTTAGTATACCATATTAAATGAGTATATAGTACATCATATTAAATTGGTATTTAGTATACCATATTAAATGGGTATTTAGTATACCATATTAAATGGGTATTTAGTATACCATATTAAATGAATATTTAGTATACTATATTAAATGGGTATTTAGTATACCATATTAAATGAGTATATAGTACATCATATTAAATGGGTATTTAGTATACCATATTAAATGGGTATTTAGTATACCATATTAAATGGGTATTTAGTATACCATATTAAATGAATATTTAGTATACCATATTAAATGGGTATTTAGTATACCATATTAAATGGGTATTTAGTATACCATATTAAATGAATATTTAGTATACCATATTAAATGGGTATTTAGTATACTATATTAAATGGGTATTTAGTATACCATATTAAATGAATATTTAGTATACCATATTAAATGGGTATTTAGTATACTATATTAAATGGGTATTTAGTATACCATATTAAATGAATATTTAGTATACCATATTAAATGGGTATTTAGTATACTATATTAAATGGGTATTTAGTATACTATATTAAATGGGAATTTAGTATACCATATTAAATGGGTATTTAGTATACCATATTAAATGGGTATTTAGTATACCATATTAAATGAGTATATAGTACATCATATTAAATGGGTATTTAGTATACCATATTAAATGGGTATTTAGTATACCATATTAAATGAGTATATAGTACATCATATTAAATGGGTATTTAGTATACTATATTAAATGGGTATTTAGTATACCATATTAAATGAGTATATAGTACATCATATTAAATGGGTATTTAGTATACTATATTAAATGGGTATTTAGTGTACCATATTAAATGAGTATATAGTACATCATATTAAATGGGTATTTAGTATACCATATTAAATGAGTATTTAGTATACTATATTAAATGGGTATTTAGTATACTATATTAAATGGGTATTTAGTATACCATATTAAATGGGTATTTAGTATACCATATTAAATGAATATTTAGTATACCATATTAAATGGGTATTTAGTATACTATATTAAATGGGTATTTAGTATACCATATTAAATGGGTATTTAGTATACTATATTAAATGGGTATTTAGTATACTATATTAAATGGGTATTTAGTATACCATATTAAATGGGTATTTAGTATACCATATTAAATGGGTATTTAGTATACCATATTAAATGAATATTTAGTATGCCATATTAAATGGGTATTTAGTATACTATATTAAATGGGTATTTAGTATTCCATATCAAATGAGTATATAGTACATCATATTAAATGGGTATTTAGTATACTATATTAAATGGGTATTTAGTATACTATATTAAATGGGTATTTAGTATACTATATTAAATGGGTATTTAGTTTACCATAAGGGGCTTTTCATGCACAATTAAAGGGGTATATAGTATACCATGCGGAGGCATTTAGTATGTCATATCAAAAGGATATTTCATTAAAAAAGTTATTTCATAAAGTGGTATGTTGTATACCATTCCAAAAATGACATTTAGTATACCATAAAAAGATATTTAGTATGTCATAAAGGGGTATTTAGTATACATATATTTAAATTTTTTTTGGTATTTTTAAAAGTTCTGACACCTCATACGTCTTCAATATGAGAATGTGTAACACTAGAACAAAGCTAATTTGCATATTAAATACACTAAATTACTTTAAGACTGTCCATATATTCTAAAGTTTGGACTCGTCCCTGGTTCGGACTGTGCTTTACTGCAGTCTGACAGCATTACACTGTGCAGCTTCTCTGTGAGCACATAATCAGCTTCCATTCTTGTTCAGAAATGTGATTTCAGCAATTCGTTCATTAAAACGCTAACATTCAGCCGTCGCCATGGGCAACCCAGGAAGTGATTGTGCAGTACTGTGGTCAACCCTGTTGCAATAACTCTCTCACACACACACACACACCCCTAAAAGTGTCCTTTCTGTATCCACAATTTTGCAAATGCAGATGCATCAGAAGTGTTTCCGCACACAGTCCCTGGTGAAGACACACACACACACACACACACACACACACACACACACACACACACACAACACAGACCCCCGTGCTGGTCCCTTTCGAGTTCCAGCCCACTGTTCTGTATACAATCCTAATGTAAGGTCTTTATGTTCTTCCTGTCCATCCTGTCACCTCAGCAGCAGGATCTCCAGCATGTTAAGATCAGCTCTCGGACAGCTATCAGCGATGGTCACATCTCGGCCTGGCAGGGGGAACTGTGGGTACTAGGCGTAATTGAATATAATTACCCCCATAATTACGAGCACACATAATTGCAGGATGTGTTGATGAAGATAGTGTTGGAATGTGCTGAGATAGACAGTCTGTGCTGATATTATGACTAAAATAAATAAATAAATAAATAAATAAATAAATAAATAAATAAATGTTCCTAAAGGGTGCTTGGCTTGGATGTATGGCTCTAGAAATGAGCTTTAATCTAAAAGAGTATCTTAAAGAGTCTATAAATAATGTTTAAGTGTCTTAAATGTCAAAATGGCTCTACTCAGTTATTTAAAAGGTAATTCCCCCAAAATTGCGCAAAACTGTGCTTCACTGTAAAAAGAACTTACCATTTGATAATGATGGTAAAACAGTTGGAAGTAAAGAAAACAAAAAAAAGAAAAAACTTTGGGAACAATTTTTAACTCAGAATACCCTGCATGTGTCCCTCCACCATGAATGCCTTTTAGACTACAATCTTCTCAGAAGAGGGTAGCTAGCACTTGGTTTTGCTAGGTGGTTATTATGGTATCCCAGTTGTCAGCTGCGGTGTAGCCAAGCGGGCCCAAAATGGGCTCTATAGTGTTGAAAGATGGTTGCTATGGTTTTGGTTAGTGATTGCTAGGCAGTTGATATGGTGTCCTAGGTGGTTGTGACGGTGTTGGTAAGTGGTTGCTATGCAGTTGCTATGGTGTTCTAGGTGGTTGTCACGATGTTGATAAATGATTGCTAGGCAGTTGCTATGGTGTCCTAGGTTGTTGTGACGGTGTTGCTAGGTGATTGCTATGCAGTTGCTATGGTGTCCTAGGTGGTTGTGATGGTGTTGCTAGGTGATTCCTAAGCAGTTGCTATTGTGTTCTAGGTGGTTGTCACAGTGTTGCTAAGTGGTTGCTATGCAGTTGCTATGGTGTTGCTAAGCGGATGCTATGCAGTTGCTATGGTGTCCTAGGTGGTTGAGACAGTGTTGCTAACTGGTTGCTAGGCAGTGGCTATGGTATCCTAAGTAGTTGTGACAGTGTTGCTAGGTGGTTGCTAGGCAGTGGCTATGGTATCCTTAGTAGTTGTGACAGTGTTGCTAGGTGATTGCTAAGCAGTGATTGCTAAGCAGTTGCTATGCTGTTCTAGGTGGTTGTCACAGTGTTGCTAAGTGGTTGCTATGCAGTTGCTATGGTGTTGCTAAGTGGATGCTATGCAGTTTCTATAGTGTCCTAGGTGGTTGTGACAGTGTTGCTAAGTGGTTGCTGGGCAGTTGCTATGGTATCCTAAGTAGTTGTGACAGTGTTGCTAGGTGATTGCTAAGCAGTTGCTATGGTGTTCTAGGTGGCTGTCACAGTGTTGCTAAGTGGTTGCTATGCAGTTGCTATGGTGTTCTAGGTGGTTGTGTCTGTGTTGCTAAGTGGTTGCTAGATGGATGCTATAGAGTTGTTGCTTGCTGTCTATGTTTTTCAGGTGGCTGCTCTGTTGCTGCTTGGTGGTTGTTAGAGTGTTGCTAAGTGGTTGCTTGGCAGTTGTTGGAGTGTCTCAGGTGGTTGCTAGAGTGTTGCTAAGTGGTTGCTGTGATGCCCCATGTGGTTGGTTAGGTGTTATTAGTGTATTTGTATTGCAGAGGCAAATGAAGGGGCACAAACGTTTGCACCTCATTCATTCATAAGGAGAAAAACTTTGTGAAAAATGTGGAAACCATGTGTCCAATCAAACGGCTGGATCCAACCCCGAACTGGCCAATCAGACAAAACAACACAGAGCTGGGAAAAGCCTGAAGATTTCACCTCAAATTTGATCACAGCTTTAATAAGTAAACACGCTGATGAACAGTGTGGAATGCATTCACTCTGTTTGATGAGTTCAGCAGACACACACACACACACACACACACACACACACACACACAGACAAATAAACACACAAATACACACACACACAAATACACACACAGCTCCAGGGGAAACTTCCACACCGTAGGCTAAACAAACACAGCTACGTATTCACACACACACACACACACACACACACACACACACACACACATCTGGAGTATGAATTTAGTGTCTAACTGACCTGCATCCTGTTTCAGGCGCATGCACACACACACACACACACACACACACACACACACACACACACACACACACAGCTTTATATAGCAACCTCATCTGCAGTTTCTCGGATATCCTGTGCTTTTATGGGCAGGGATGCCTTTAATTCTTCAGTTCCAGACATATTCACGCGCGTGTGTGTGTGTGTGTGTGTGTGTGTGTGTGTGTGTGTGTGCGCGAAGTGTTGGTGTATAGGACTGTGCAGACTACGAAGACCACCTTTCATTTATTTAATTATTTAATTTCCAGTCAAAACAGCCTTAAAGTGCAAATCCATCACATCTCATCTTCAGCTCTTTCCACCCCTCCACCACCAAGATTAACAACACACCACCTTCTCTGTTAAACATGGTGGAGGGGGTGTTCTGAAATCTGCAGGGGGTTTTCTTGAACCTGTTAAGGTCAGTGTTTGAAACTGGAGCACGTTTCGTTTTTCTTCTCTCCATTAAAAGTCCCCCCAAACACATCCAACAACGTTGACGTCTGGACTCTGCGGTGGACAGGTCCACTGTTCTGAGAACATTAGCAGCTTCTTTGATTGGCTTGTCTCAGGAAGAGCTTCTTGACCAGCTCCACATCCTTTCAGACCCACGGTGCTGAGTTGTCTTCTTCTTCTCACAGTGGGAAGATGGACACAGACACCTGTGGGTGTTTTTTTTTTTGAGATCTGAGGGAATGACAGTGGAGCTTGAGTTCCCTTGAGTCTCTCAGAGATGAAAGCTTTAGGTGCTGTCTATCTGATGTAGCGTTGGTGTTGGTGGTATTCCAGGTCTTGTAGGAGGTCATTAGGGGTTAGGTTAGCTCATTCTTGAACTTCAATGGAAGCTTCTGCTTTCCCTTTGATGTCCTCCTTTCTTATGCAAGCACATTATCTTCATCTGACCTTCTCAGAACATCTTCAAAGGCATGAAGGACTTGGACTTCATGGCTTTTTTGACCTCAAATAAAAATAAATTGAGGGGGTGGGGTGGTCTCTGATTCTACATACTGTGTGTAGACAAATTGTGTGTGTGTGTGTGTGTGTGTGTGTGTGTATGTGAGTGTTCATGTGCTTGTTGAAGCTTCCTCTTATACAGGAAGATGAATCAGTGGTGAAAGAGAAAGAACAGAGACGGGAGGGACAGATGGTGAGGGTTTCATTTCCTAATATCATAACGAGGCACTTGTTTAATGATCAACCTAGTGCTGCATAAACACTCACTCATAATTACAGGCGTAGATGACCTCACAGGTGACCTCACATGAACTACATTCAGGCAGCACTCTTTAGGATTCACTACATCATGAAATCCCACATGTTTAAAGCCTATATCACACACTCTTAACTGAAGAGTTTACAGGAGCCTTTAACCATGTCCAAATATTTACGGACACCCCTTCTAACAAATGCATTCAGCTACTTTACGTTGCACCAGGTGTCCAAAGCACACACATACAGCTTGTCTAGTCCCTGTAGAGAAGAAGTACTGCCAATAGAATAGGACTCCCTGGAGCAGATGAGCATGATGAGCCTATTGGCACCATGCTGCCTAATAAGGCCAGGCGTAGGCTAGAGGGGTATAAAGCCCCCCAGCAGTGAGGAACCCACGACTCTGTGCTAGCCTAGCGTTAGCTGCAGGCCTCTTCACTGACAGTTGTACTGGAGGCAGACGGAGCTGAACTGCTACAGAGTTTGGAGGATGAGGTCATTTCCTGTCATGAGCCACAGAGCCACACTCTGAGGAAGCTGTGAGCTTATATTATTTTATCAAACGGGGCCCGACTCATCTTACCAGCTGCAATTACTCACCTCACAACACACACACACACACACACACACACACACACACACACACACACACACACACACAGACAAGCATTGTCCCTGGACAGCAAGACATTTCATCCAACTGCGCTGTAAAATGAAAGTACTGTATATAAGAATATTCAACATTCAGTATTATATGGCACTACCTGGACAAAAGTATTGGGACACCTGCTCATTCATTGTTTTTTTCTGAAATCAAGGATATTTAAAGGAAAAAAGGGGAGCTGATCCTGCTTTTGTTGGAGTACCTGCCTCTACTGTCCAGAGAAGAAGGAGTTTGGAGGAGCATTGCTCCCAAAAGTAATGGATGAAGCTCCACCATCCATCATTCCAGAGAGCACAGTTCTCCCACTGCTCCACAGCTCCTCAATGCTGGGGGGCTTTATACCCCTCTATAGCCCACGCCTGGCATTAGGCAGCATGGTGGCGATAGGTTCATGTTTATCTGCTCCAGAGAGTCCTATTCTATTGGTAGTTTTCTCTACAGGGACTAGACAAGCAAGTGTGTGTGCATTTACAATGGGTGCAACTTAAAGTAGCTAAATGAATTTATTATTATTTATTATTATTATTTATTATTTCCAGCATGCCACTGTTGGAGCTGTGTTAGTGTTGCCAGAGAAGGCTGAGTGATGTAATACGTAGGATTTGATTGGCTGATTGGTGTGGGATGAAGTTTCTGTGTCCAGATCTGAAGGTCAGAATCTGGACTTCCATGTCTGACAGACAGCTGTGTTTATTAGCAGGTTTTGATATTGCATCAGTGTGAGGTAGGCTGATACTACAGAGGGAGCTGTACACACTACTACACACACACTGCAGATTCATACTGGATTAATATCACTCCACAGTTATTACTGTCAGACTGTACACACTACTACACACACACTGCAGATTCATACTGGATTAATATCACTCCACAGTTATTACTGTCAGACTGTACACACTACTACACACACACTGCAGATTCATACTGGATTAATATCACTCCACAGTTATTACTGTCAGACTGTACACACTACTACACACACTGCAGATTCATACTGGATTAATATCACTCCACAGTGATTACTGTCAGACTGTACACACTACTACACACACACTGCAGATTCATACTGGATTAATATCACTCCACAGTTATTACTGTCAGACTGTACACACTACTACACACACACTGCAGATTCATACTGGATTAATATCACTCCACAGTGATTACTGTCAGACTGTACACACTACTACACACACACTGCAGATTCATACTGGATTAATATCACTCCACAGTGATTACTGTCAGACTGTACACACTACTACACACACACTGCAGATTCATACTGGATTAATATCCCTCCACAGTTATTACTGTCAGACTGTACACACTACTACACACACACTGCAGATTCATACTGGATTAATATCCCTCCACAGTTATTACTGTCAGACTGTACACACTACTACACACACACTGCAGATTCATACTGGATTAATATCCCTCCACAGTTATTACTGTCAGACTGTACACACTGGATACTGTACATACTGGATCTTAGAGGGTTTGTAAACTGAGTTTCTGAATAACTACAGTCTTCCAGGCCCCTCTTGACTAGACCAGCACTAAAGCACAGTATTTCTTCGGTTAAGCAAAGAGAGGCGACTGTAGAAGCAGCCAGTTTTTAGAGAGGTTTAACAGGCTGTGACGCAGCAGCTGCTGGTGTGTTAACTTTGCAGTGTGACTGTATTAGTTTGGAAGTAACGGCTGTGTGGTTTGGCTGACCTACTGAGGAAATACTGCCTTACCCAGCCATCCTCCTCCGCCTTCATGGAAGAGACGCCCAGTGAGAGACAGAGAGCTTGAAATCTCCAAAAGTTCAAATATCAGAGATCTGCTACAGGGAATATCTACAGCTAGAGAGAACAGTTGCAGCTACAGGATACGGCTTAAGGGAACAGATGCAAGCAACAGCTACAGGAAACAGGCAGTTACAGGGAGCAACTACAGGGAACAGCTACGCAAAACAGCTACAGCTATAAGGAACAGCTTTATGTACAACTACAGCTACAGAGGTACAAAGAACAGCTACATATTCAGAGAACAGCTACAGGGAGCAGCTACAGGGAATCGCTACAGGAAAGATCTGCAGCTACAGGAAACACCTGCAGGGAACAGCTACAGGGAACAGCTACAGTTCAGGGGACAGGTATAGGAAACAGCTAAAGCTACAAGGAACAGTTATATTTATAGGGACAGACGCAGCTACAGGGAACAGCTAGAGTAAATAGGGCTACAGGGAACAGCTGCAGCTACAGGGAACAGCTACAGTTCAGGGGACAGGTATAGGAAACAGCTAAAGCTACAAGGAACAGTGACATTTACAGGGGCAGTCACAGCTACAGGGAACAGCTAGAGTAAATAGTTAGTGCTATAGGGAACTGCTGCAGCTACAGGGAACAGCTACAGTTCAGGGGACAGGTATAGGAAACAGCTAAAGCTACAAGAAACAGTTACATTTCAGAGACAACCACAGCTACAGGGAACAGCTAGAGTAAATAGTTAGGCCTAAAGGGAACAGCTGCAGCTGCAGGGAACAGCTACAGTTCAGGGGACAGGTATAGGAAACAGCTAAAGCTACAAGAAACAGTTACATTTCAGGGACAGCCGCAGCTACAGGGAACAGCTAGAGTAAATAGTTAGGGCTACAGGGAACAGCTGCAGCTACAGGGAACAGCTAGAGTAAATCGTTAGGGCTACAGGGAACAGCTGCAGCTACAGGGAACAGCTAGAGTAAATCGTTAGGGCTACAGGGAACAGCTGCAGCTACAGGGAACAGCTAGAGTAAATAGTTAGGGCTACAGGGAACAGCTAGAGTAAATTGTTAAGGCTACAGGGAACAGCTGCAGCTACAGGGAACAGCTACAGTTCAGGGGACAGGTATAGGAAACTAAAGCTAAAGCTAAAGCTACAAGAAACCGTTACATTTCAGGGACAGCCGCAGCTACAGGGAACAGCTAGAGTAAATAGTTAGGGCTACAGGGAACAGCTGCAGCTACAGGGAACAGCTAGAGTAAATAGTTAGGGCTACAGGGAACAGCTGCAGCTACAGGGAACAGCTAGAGTAAATTGTTAGGGCTACAGGGAACAGCTGCAGGGAACAGTTACAGTTGTAGTCCATCGCGTAGAGAAAAACAAAGAGACACAGTAAAAGAGAGAGAGAGAGAGAGAGAGAGAGAGAGAGAGAGAGAGAGAGAGGGAGGGAGAGTATTAGCATTTCATAGTAATTTAGCATTTCATATCTAACAACTTTGAAAACAAATTCTATTGTTTGTTGCTTTTATTCTCTTTTTTCTCTCTTTTTAAAATTTATTTCCTACTTTTTTTATTTCCTACAACAGCACATGAGCTGGACAGTAATATTTGAGAGCTTCTATATAAATACAGTTTATGATTATTACTGGATTCGAGATGGTTGGCTGTTTTCTGAGTACGGGGGTGCTGACAGTTTGCATGCTGACAGAACTGCTCTGCTCTAATTATCAGATGAGGACTGGTGGACATGACTGCTGCTGGGTCCTAACCTTATTACTGAAGCCATTTTCTCCAATAATCACTAACAGTCTGGCTCTGCTCTAGAACAGTCATACAACAACGTTCATATTCAGAAAACAAATCTGGATGAAATGTAACTTCCCTAATTTTATTTACAATTAAACCATAATGTCCCGCATGCACCAAAATACGTGGGAAATGTTGGGTATATGGGCATTAATGGGTTAATGGGGATATACAGTGAGATAAGCTGAACACGGAGAGTTCGGTGTGAAGCATGCCTCTATAGAAGTCTCTGAAAACAGAATATTTACAGCAAACAGAGGAAAATGTCGACCCCTGCCACATGGCAAGGGGGAGAGGAGCCTGTGCCAGCCATGGAAACACAAACATCTCACACGTGTGTGTTTCACACAGGGAGGAGGCGAGGGTGGTGGGAGTGCAAGAGCCATGAACAATCTTTGCAGGCCGGGAAAACAGCCAGAAACTCCGGCCTCTCCCCGAGTGACCTAACAGAGACAGTTCGGCCAACAATTTACACAGCCCCCCGCCCCTCCTGTAGCCAAATCCTCTCAAATGTAGCCCATCAGCCATTAGCATCTGAGGTTAGCTTCTGTAGTTCAACACTGGAGCTACGAGGCTAATGGTGCTAGCATGTGTTCAGGAATCTCTGATAGACTTTTAGCCTATGTGGTTTATGATACACTATATTGACAAAAGTATTGGGACACCTGCTACTCTATTACAACAAACAGTTTCTCCTGCTTTTGTTGGAGTAACTGTCTCTACTGTCCAGGGAGGAAGGCTTTCTACTAGATTTTGGAAGCGTATTGCTGTGAGGATTTGATTGGCTGCATTAGTGAGGTCACGATTTTGCATGATGTCATCACGCCACATCAATCATCCATCATTCCAGAGAACACAGTTCTTCCACTGCTCCACAACTCCTCAATGCTGGGGGGCTTTATATCCCTCTAGCCCACGCCTGGCATTAGGCAGCATGGTGGCAATAGGGTCATGCCTATCCACTCTAGAGAGTCCTCAATGTAGCTGAATGCCTTCGTTTGAAGGGGTGTCCACAAACTTTTGGACATAGTGTGTATTTAGAACATGGACTGAACAAATTCTTAGTAGGTATTTGACGTCATGGAGCCATGTTGTTTATAGACGAGAGTATGTCATACACTGTTAAAAATGGTTCTTTAGGGGTTCTTTAGTAAAGGCAGAGTAACCAGAACCATTTGAAAACATAAGGTTCTTCACTGTTGTGGTTCTTTTGAGAACCTTTTAAATGGTTCTATATAGCATTCCCTGGAGTCAACAGGCCTCTTCAGTCTAAAACAGCACTGGTTCCTAAACCGGTCCTCAGGAACCCTCAAAAGATCCAGATTTATGCCCCATCCCTACGTGTTGGGTTGGGCTGAACAAACATCTGGACCTACGGGGGATCCCTGAGGACTGCTCTGAGAACCACTGTTGTATAGTCTGGTTTTGAGCCAAACTTTCACTTTAAGATACTCTAAAGTTTAAGCGCTAGAATAACTCTGAACCTTGGAGTCTAACAAAGTGGACCACATAGACAGCTATAAAATGGGACGAGGCCAATTTGTGGGCCAGTAATGGAGGGTTAGTCAAACCACAGAGATGTCAAACTACAGAAGGCTTCGGCCTCGAGGCAGCGCAGGGGATGAAAAAGGGTAGCTATAATTCTCTTGCTTATATTATAGA
This sequence comes from Salminus brasiliensis, assembly GCF_030463535.1. NCBI lineage: Eukaryota > Metazoa > Chordata > Actinopteri > Characiformes > Bryconidae > Salminus > Salminus brasiliensis. The sequence goes on from NC_132888.1 coordinate 2,731,178, forward strand.
CAATGCATAGATTTCTGAAATGATAAACATACAGCAATGCAATGTAAAGACACAATATGGACAAAAGTATTGGGACACCTGCTCATTCATTGTTTCTTCTGAATTCAAGGGTATTAAAAGAGCTGATCCTGCTTTTGCTGGAGTAACTGTCTCTACTGTCCAGGGAAGAAGACAAGAGTGTTGGTGAGGTCAGGATGTCGGAAAATGATCTCATCCCGAAACCACTGCTCCACAGCTCAAAGCTGGGGGGCTTTATACCCCTCTAGCCTACACCTGCCCACACCAGAGAGTCCTATTCTATTGCCAATATGTCTCTATTACAGACTACACAAGCTGTATGTGTGTGAACATTTGAGCATCAGTGCTGAATGAATGCACTCAGTATGGGTGTCCGTAAATATTTGGACATATAGTGTAGAAGTGGGCAGAATAGAAGCTTCTCCTGACGTAGCGTCTTTCTGACGTGTTTATGACTCAGCTGAAAGTGCAGAAGCAGCTGGAGAACAGGCGAACGAAACGGTCACATGAAACATGTCAGAAATGCCTTTCACGGTTTCTAACGCCGTCTCAGCGAGGCACCAAAATACCCCAGTGGTCACGGATAATATCAGCCTTACTGGGGTGAAACCGTCCCGTTTCTGCTGAAGCTCTACAGGACCCTCGCTGAAAGCAGTTCCACATTTTTTCAGAGTGACCCACAGCTGCAGCTCCAGACCAGAACAAACACAAAAGGAACTCAGCGGTGACTAAACATCTCCAGAACCGACTCTGCAGTGACTCAGGCCTCAGTGAAGGCAGGTGGGATCCACATCATCACCTACTGCTAGTGCTTGGTTTCAGAAGATTCTGCATAGATGTGCTCCTTGTCTCTAATGTCCATCTTTAACAGGTTCCCTAGAGTGACGCAGTTGAGTCAGATTATCAGGTGACACATCGGCAGGTTGCTTCATTTAAATGCATGAAGCATGAAGCTAAAAATAAAAGGGTTCTCAGGGCGATGCCACTGCAGAACCACTTTTAGAACCTTAACTAGTGGATGGATTTTTATAGAATCATTTTTTGTAAATGAACCTTTTTAAAGTTCAGAGAAAGGGTCGTGCATTAGTACAGAAGCAGTTCTTCACACTCACAGATCTTTTTGTTTTTAATTTGGCTCTTTAGGGAACCAAAACTGGCCCCTTTTTTAAGATCAGCACCTTCTTGTCGTCAACAACTTGATTTAACACTACATGCCTAAAAGTTTGTGGACACCCCTTCTAATGAATGCATTCAGTATCTTTAAGCTGCACGCACTGCTGACACCCATTACACACGTGCAAATGCACACACACAGCTTGTGTAGTCACTGTAGAAAGGTACTTCCAATAGAATAGGACTCATAATGAACCTATTGGCTCCATGCTGCCTAATGCTGCCAGGCGTGGGCTAGTAGAGGGGTATAAAGCCCCCCAGCATTGAGGAGCTGTGGAGCAGTGGAAGAACTGTGTTCTCTGGAATGATGGTGGTGGAGCTCCATCCAGTACTTTTGGGTTGAGGTGGGGAGTTGGTTGGGGATGATGAGGTGGGGTGGAGATCATCATCAAACATCCTGACCTCACCAACGCTCTTTTGTCACTGAATGCAATGCAATGTGTCCTATACTCTTAAAAAGGGTTCTCCAACTGTTCTTTAATAGAAACAATTGCTCGTGTAGAACCAAGACAACTTAAAAAAAAACATTTAAATGGCTATAAACGGTTCTTTAAACATTTTTGAGGTAAATAAAAAGCATCAAACATGGCTCCACTATCATTATGAATTAAAGAACCCTTTTTCAGTACTACATAGAACACTTTAACAAAGCTATACGCTCTTAAAAAAGCAGTAAGGCAGTCCTATATAGAACCAATACAGATTCTTTAAATAATTAATTAATAAAACTTTTGTGGATGGTTAAAAATAGAACCTTTTAAAATTTTGTTCTAGATAGCACCCAAACGAGTTCAGCTGTCATTGGGATCAACAAACATCTTTCAGTACTTTGTAGAACCATATCTTCTCTCTTTAAAAAGGGTTCCTCAAAAGGTTCTTTAGTAAAGGTGAAAGTTCTTCATAGAACCGTGTGACTCAAGGAACCACTGAAAGGTTAAATCCTTCTTTAGTACTTTTTCAGTACTATATAGAACCCTTTTTGCTTAGACTGTACATACGTAGAAACTGGTTCTTGAAGGGTTTTCTTCAATAAACCTGGTTCTATATAGCACCGAAAACACTCCCACTACCATTGTGATACAAAAAGATATCATTATCAGCACTACATAGAACCTTTTTTTGCTTATATAATATAAACAATTATATAAATAAAGAATATTTACAGGTTCTTTAGCAAAGGCAGTGGTTTCTTTATAGAGCTGTGGTAAGGGTTCTTCAGACTTGATGAAAACCTTGGTTATGGTTATACAGCACTAAAAAGGGTTCCACTACCATTATGATTTAAAGAACCCTTTTCAGTACTACACAGAACCATTTTGCATATACGCTCTTAAAATAAGGATTCTTTAAGGGTTCTTTAGTAAAGACAATGGTTCTCTATTAAACTATGACAACTCGAGGAAGCATCTGAATGGTTACCTGGTTCTACGGACTGGTGGAAAATGTTTTGCAGATGGTTCTACACAGAACCATTTAAAAGAACTCTTCTTGCTGAGTGTAAAATCCTTAAAAAAACCCTTGAGGGTTCCTCAAGGTTATTCGGTAAAGAAAGCGGCACTCTATAGAACTATGACAACTCAAGGAACCATTTGAATGGTGCATGTGAATTAATGAAAACCTTTTGGTTCTATATAGCACCAAAAAGAACCATTTCCAGCACTGTGCAGAACCCTACTTGCTTAGAAAATGGAATATTTAGCTGATTTCTATTTTAGGAAAAACTCTAGAGAGGACTGGCGTATCTGGCTTTTGCACGAAGCTCTCCGCTCAGCTCGCTCAGGCTCAGCGAATAAAGCATGACATCATTCACAGGGTCTCGCAGAATGAGCGGTGGGAGTGGTGCGACGCATCTGCTTAATTAATAACACATTCTGTTTGCCTGTCGCAATCTGGCACTGCTGTGATTCCTGCCATATGCTACTCAAGTCACTTTTTCTGAAATACGGGACTACAACAGAAACGCAGGACCTGTTCCCACCTTTACAACTGTTAAGGAGGATGTTTATTACAACACAAGTGCAGTGAGTCTGTAATTGGATGGTGTATAACTGCATTTAGGACATGCTAAAATCATCTAAAAACATAGCGCATCCAACAAGACGTAGAAGTTCTTTAAGCTCCAGACTTAAGTAGAAATACTAAAGTATTCAATTTTTCTGTACTTAAGTACTGCAAGTAGTTTAGTATTCTAAAAAGTACTGCTTAATTACTAGTAAAAGTAAAAGTACAGTACTGTGTTCTGTAGTTCTTACAGACAGCAGTCAAAAGTTTGGGTATCAGTGTTTATATTAGTTCAGATGCTCAGACTTAAGGCCTGTCTCAGTTCCTCTGGCTGTAGGAGAAGGACAGGACTGTAGAAGACAGAGTTCATGAACACGAGTCTTCAGTTCACTCTCTAAACAAACTCTCTCGCCCAAAAGAGAGAGAGAGAGAGAGCTGAGCAGACCTGACTCGACCCGCCACATACAAGAGTTTCATCTGTAGAACCAGTGAGGAGCTCAAACCCCTGAGCTTCACTCTCTGTAAACTCAACTACAGCTGAAAGATCTCAGCCCATTCCGGCACATACGAGTATTTGCAGGAGGTGAAGATGGAGGAGTTTCTTCTGGAGATAAACTAACAGAGCTCTAGCGGTAGTGTCCTCACTGCAGCAGCGGAGTAATTGCCTGTTCTGCTCAAGGTTGAGGCGGCTTCATCGAACCCGGTGACAGCGCCATCTAGCGCTCTGGAGGTGATAATGTGGGTTTGAAATGATTCGTACTGTTTTTATAATTGTAACGAGTGGCGATGCAGCACGTAAACAAACAATGTACTACAGTCTAGAGGTGTACAAAGTATTGAAAAATTAGCATTTTGCAGTTTGGCACATGAGCTACAGTCTCTCATTAGGGTGAATATTAATAACGCTCTAAATGTAGGTATTGTGATATACTCTGAGGAGGCGGAGCTACAGTCTCTCATTAGGGGGAATATTAATAGCGCTCTAAATGTAGGTATTGTGATATACGCTGAGGAGGCGGAGCTACAGTCTCTCATTAGGGTGAATATTAATAACGCTCTAAATGTAGGTATTGTGATATATGCTGAGGAGGCGGAGCTACAGTCTCTCATTAGGGTGAATATTAATAACGCTCTAAATGTAGGTATTGTGATATACACTGAGGAGGCGGAGCTACAGTCTCTCATTAGGGTGAATATTAATAACGCTCTAAATGTAGGTATTGTGATATACGCTGAGGAGGCGGAGCTACAGTCTCTCATTAGGGTGAATATTAATAACGCTCTAAATGTAGGTATTGTGATATACACTGAGGAGGCGGAGCTACAGTCTCTCATTTGGGTGAATATTAATAACGCTCTAAATGTAGGTATTGTGATATACGCTGAGGAGGCGGAGCTACAGTCTCTCATTAGGGTGAATATTAATAACGCTCTAAATGTAGGTATTGTGATATACACTGAGGAGGCGGAGCTACAGTCTCTCATTAGAGTGAATATTAATAACGCTCTAAATGTAGGTATTGTGATATACACTGAGGAGGCGGAGCTACAGTCTCTCATTAGAGTAAATATTAATAATGCTCTAAATGTAGGTATTGTGATATACACTGAGGAGGCGGAGCTACAGTCTCTCATTAGAGTGAATATTAATCACACTCTAAATGTAGGTATTACATATATGCATATATATATTAGATAATTATATACAAGCCACATTCCAGAAAAGCAGAAGGGATGTGGTAAATAGTGTGAGCTTTTAGCACAAGAAGCTGATTCACTGCGAGACTGAGGGCCTTCTCTATTTCACAGCTAAACCACATTCTGCTCATAGTTTATTCAGGAGCCTCAAAAATCTGATGTCATTCACTATAACAAACATGGCGTGCATACACCAACAGCAGGGCCATGGATTTTCTATTCTAGTGATTATTCAGAACATCACCGACCACACAAGCCCTTAATGGTAAGCTAAGAACACTCCATGCATGCAGCTGAGCAAAATATAGCTTTTCTGGTGTCTGACTAAAGGAGCCTGCAATATGACGTTATCTACCGTGACTTACATCTCAGTATGTTAGAATATGCTTTTCTGACTATATTGTGGATATTATTCTGTATATCTAGAGCACTGACCGACTGAATGTTTTATTACAGAAAGTAAATGTTTTATAAGTGCTGGCTTTCTGGACTGAATGCAGCACAATATGTGAAATACTGAATAAATCATTTGTACTTATGGTCACTGAAGTCACAGGCTATTCGATCCACCACTTTTCAAAGTACTTGGGCAGAATCCCACTACCTTTAATTTGCCTGAAGCCATTTATAAATGTCCACTCTCTCTTAACTGCAACTCTAAAACTATAAAATCAAAATCTCAGTTTCAGCTGGGATGTGAATTAAATAGCAGATTCAATCAAAATGTAAATTTAAGCAAGGGGTGTGGTCAAACTAGTTGAAAAAGCCAATCAAAACCTGCATTTTAGGGGTCAAAATCCTTGGAAGAACAAATCAAATTTAGCCATAGAACCAATCAAACTCTCAAATTTGGGGCAAACTTAGAGGCACATTAAATCAAATGTCCATTTTACCTGGGAGTGAAGTCAAACTCAGTAAAGGGTCAGTGGGAAAACCAACCAAAATCTAAATTTTAGGTGGGGGTGTGGTTAAACACATTGGGAGAACCAACCAAAACCTCAATTTTAGATGGGGGTGTGGTTTAACTTATTGGAAAAACCAACCAAAACCTCAGTTTTAGATGAGGGTGTGGTTTAACTTATTGGAAGAACCAACCAAAACCTCAATTTTAGATGGGGGTGTGGTTAAACCCATTGGAAGAACCAACCAAACAATCCATTTAAGATGGGGGTTTGGTCAAACTAATTGGGGGAACCAATCGAAATCTCAATTTCATCTGGGGGTGTGGTTAAACTCATTGAAAGAACCAATCAAAACCTCAATTTCAGCTGGGGGCGTGGTTAAACACATCTCTCTGTATTTTATTTTTATTTTCATTTTTACATATATTTTTATATATTTATGTATATTTTATTTATTTAAGTACTGCTGTCTGGGTAAAACTGGGTCCTTGGGTACCACAATTTCGTTCCACCCCATGTATCACATGTGATGCGAATGACAATAAAGTCTCCTTGAATCCTTGAATCCTTGAATCCTTGAAAACCAATTAGTAGTGGAACCCTTTAAAGGCTATATAGAATCATAAATCTTTTTTTTTATTCAGAGAACCATTTAACCAGACGCAGAATCATTTAGGCATCCAAATGGTTCTTTGAATGTTTGTGGGTTTATATAGAACCATTGCTTCCAACAAAGAACCCTTGATTTATAAAGAATGTAATTTAATCTCTTAAACTCTACAGAACCTCAATGGCTTCCAGACCTGTGTCCCTCACTCCAATAACTGAAGAGCAACTCTTTTCAAGTCATTCCTGAAAAAGAATCCTAATTTTTATGTTTATGGTAGGTTTTCTGGACATGGATTAAGTCTAGTCCTGGACTAGACCGTATTCTGAATGGAGATTCTGAATTTAAATAAACAGGTAGTGCATAACTAGACTTCATCCATGTCTGGAGAACCAGCTCTTAGAGGTTTGAGGTTAATGTCTGTTAATGTTAGAAACTACTTCTAATTCTCTGTAATTTCGGGCTGTGTCTATTGATCCAAACTCCATAAAGGGATTTTCACACATTGTGGAAATGAAAGTAAAGAATCCAACATCAAGAAAAACTAAATTCACAGTAGAGATGCACCGATCCATCTTTTTCTGATCTGATACAGATCCCGATACATGAACTTTGCATATCGGCCGATCCGATACCATTGTTGAATTAATAAGCCATATACCTGAACATCTGGGAGAGACTTAGGCTTTATCAGGATTGACGCAATCATTACTTTACTAACTTTGTAAAACACACGATAACAAATAACCACAGATATAAATGAACCCAATTTCTGTTTATTGGTCCCTAAAATGAATAACTGTGGACCTCGGCACATGGTCATCTGGCTCAGGACTTTTATTCTATAATTCAAAGTCTGTGAGACTAAAGCGGAGCTAGCAGCCCCTCCTTTCTCTGATCTCCTTATAAGGAAGACGAGCTGAATTCCTCGCTAATAGTTGATGCCGGGTAAAGGGGACCATGCTGGTTAGACAGGGGGAGTCCTGCTGTCTACTGTGATTTGTGTATGATGTCTGTAGGTTACTCTGATCCTGAGTTATGAAACCGAGAATACAGACAGTGAAAATACAGAATCGGGTTCCGTAAAAATGGATCAGACTAATTTTTCGATATCTGATCCAGCTCATTTTGATAGCATCATGCCCAAAATCCGATCCTAGCATCAGATTGGTGCATCCCTAATTACCAGGTCCTTTAAAACAAAGCGATAATGATCCACAAAGCATCAGCGCTCTCTCTGACTTTTAGGCTACTGGAAAAAAAGGTAGGCCTTGTAATTTATCTCCATATATAGTCCAGAAGGATGGATAACAGCACTGCTTCCTCTGAAATCCAGCACTTCCTCCAAACAGTGGCCAGATGAACGGGCAGGAGAACAATCTCCTGACCAGCTGTGCTTTGAGCCACAGGAAGGAAACACACTGACAACACTGCACTAAAACCATCCACACTTTGATGCCTTAACCACTGCAGTTCAGAGGGAAGTGGAATAATTGCTGCATGAACAAGCTGCATTCCTAGATGCTGATGTACAACAACACTGACAGTCTTATTATGAAAAAGTCTTAAAATTGGGTGCTACATAGGGTTCTAGAACATCTAAGAACCATTTTTGGTTCCATAAAACACGTTTTTGTACAAGATATATATGTAGGAAGAAACTTTAAAAGAAAAAATAGAGGTTCACACTCTCAGATTCTTTACAAGAATAGTTCCTTACAGAACCAAACGTGGATCTTCTATGGTGATATACCCATTTTCCACAATCTAACACAGTTCCCCGGGGGTCTTCATGAAATGTCTGTGGCATGCTTTGGTCAAAAGAACAGGAACAGGTCCAGCACCACAGCACCTGTCTCTCACCCGGTCTAAACAGCCCTGTTCAGGACAGCCGGTTTGAGGGCCTGTTACTGTAAACGATAATTAGCCACGCTCACCTCAACCCGACCCTTTTTCATTTCTCCTCTGGGCTGCATGAACTCTTAGGCTTCACGTCTTAGCTTATTCTGATGTGTTACTGCTTCCACTAGCTAGCTAGCATTTACTTCACCTTGAGTTCACAGCCCAGCCGCAGCAGTCTGGTGTACCCTTTCTGCCCTTCTGTTTCCAGCTACTCAAATAAGGATGGATATTCATTTATTAAGCAGTTTGAGTTCATTTCCTGCTCTCTGCGCTCACATTTCTTTGTCAGATGCTGTACATTTAAAAAAAACTACGCACCCACAACCTGACTATTTTGATGTATTTTGAAACTGCCATTGCGAAGGCAGTGGGTGGAGGAACCTTTCTGTAATAACTAATAATTATATATATATAAGCTGTTATTTGGCCAATAAGATGTTTAACCTCTACACCACAACATGAGAGGAAAATATAAGGCCTTCGGCACCATTATTAATGTAGTGGGGGGTGACCAAAATAACAGAAACACCACAGAAAATCCCCAAACACGCCCAATTTATCAATACGTCATATATGTTCACATGGTAGGTGTACAGACCGTATCACGCCCACCCCTCCACCCTATTCATGAATGGAAAAGGAACCAGGTGCCTGAGGAATTAAGTGGATGCAAATACACTACCAGCTGCCTGAGACACTGTACAATAGACTTGAGAAGCTTTAGGCCTGGTTAATTTACTTCTACAGGGATACATGGAGGGCAATGTTCAGCAAAATAAACTCATTACATAACATTACATATATAAACAAAATAACATTACATATATAACTCAGACCCACCTGTCTGGATAGCAAAACAAATGACCATATATGTGTACTGTAGTCAGAATGACACCTGGTCCCATTCACCACCACTGTACAGAAATCTTTGCCTGTAGTTTTCTCTGTAACGATTCAGTTCACACCACTTCTACTCTGGGTGACTGTTTACACGTCAAACACTGAATTTTACAACAATTTTAAAAACTTTGGTAGACTTCCCCTTTAAGCTGTGGATCACCACTTGCAGTATATGTGAGTTTTCTATACTGAAAACGTCTTTTCTACATTTCTGGCAGTTTCAGTCTCCTTTCCCACAGTCAAAGTCGTCCAGTAATAACGTTTAATGCTATTTATTAGACATTATTTAACTTTAAAATTCATTTAGCCCTCTTTTATGTAAAGTAATGTAAAGCAGCTGACAAAGTTAGTAGTATTTCTATGTAAGCAGAAACACGTTGAGCCTCATATGTGCCTCGTTACTCCTTCAGGTTTCCCTCTTTAAGCTCTAAAACTGTACCTCTGATGTAGTTCGCTTTGCTGTCGTCCAAAAGGCTGGAGGAAGACGCTCCCATGGTGAAGACAGGTTTCTCTCAGGTCCGCTTGTCGTGGCTGTCAAACACCGAGTGGTGAAAAGAGAGAGAGAGAGAGAGAGATAGAGAGAGCAACGCAAACAAGCAAACCTCTCCATCCCATCATCTTCTCAAGCTCTCACACACACATACATGCAGACATACACACACCCTTACTCAAACTTCTCAAGCTGCAGCGCCACCTGGCTCTAGAACGGGATTGCCATGCATAGGATATGGTGCTGTTGTGGTTGAATGCAATCAAATGCTCATAGCAATGTTCCAACAGGCTTACTAGAAGTGTACAGACTGTTTCTAAAGTAAATAAGAGAAAATATGTGGTAAAATCCTTTAAACGTGCGTAAATGTACATTTTGAGAATTTCTCCGTTCCACCTTAAATGGTGCAGCTGTTACATTCGGGCGCCTGAGGCGCCCGAATGTAACAGCTGCACCATTTAAGGTGGAACGGAGAAATTCTCAAAATGCTAAAAATAAATTATGTATTATTTATTATATTTGTAATATGTTATTGATTTAATGAAATATGATGAAAAATATTATCAAAAAATATATATATGGACTACAAAAAATAACGCTCGGTTTCTGTTGTGGTTGAACGCAATCAAATGCTCATAGCAATGTTCCAACAGGCTTACTAGAAGTGTACAGACTGTTTCTAAAGTAAATAAGAGAAAAATAGGTGGCAAAATCCTTTGAACGTGCGTAAATGTACATTTTGAGAATTTCTCCGTTCCACCTTAAATGGTGCAGCTGTTACATTCGGGCGCCTCAGGCCATTTAAGGTGGAACGGAGAATTTCTCAAAATGCTAAAAATAAATTATGTTTTATTTATTAAATTAGTAATATGTTATTGATTTAATGAAATATGATGAAAAATATTATCAAAAAATATATATATGGACTACAAAAAATAACGCTCGGTTTCTGTTGTGGTTGAACGCAATCAAATGCTCATAGCAATGTTCCAACAGGCTTACTAGAAGTGTACAGACTGTTTCTAAAGTAAATAAGAGAAAAATAGGTGGCAAAATCCTTTGAACGTGCGTAAATGTACATTTTGAGAATTTCTCCGTTCCACCTTAAATGGTGCAGCTGTTACATTCGGGCGCCTCAGGCCATTTAAGGTGGAACGGAGAATTTCTCAAAATGCTAAAAATAAATTATGTTTTATTTATTAAATTAGTAATATGTTATTGATTTAATGATATAAGACGAAAAATATTATAAAATATATATATATATGGACTACAAAAAATAACGTTCGCTTTCACTAATGCACGAGCGTCTCGTTTCAGGAAAAAAAAATATAAACGCAATTTTTTTCTTTTTACCAAATACACGCATTTAGCTATAACTCAATTCCAAACATTTCTGTCCTACAATAAAAAAAAAAAAACACTAACACGTCGATTTAAATCCATTTGCGTGCCTTAAAAAAACTACAATATCTTATTTGACTACATTTCCCATCCTGCACCGCTGCCACACAATGCCGCCATATCGAGCTATCCAGAACTGGCAGCGTACACAACACAGAAAGGTAAGAGTGTGTATAAACACGCAGCGTTTTAGACCTTTTACTGGCATTTTAGTGCCCTAAAGCTTTTTATTTCACATTATTAGACATACCTGGTGTGCGCTGAATCGATATTTACCTAAACTTCGATGTTTTAAAGCACAGAAATCGCGTTATTTGCATGAACTCTACCGTCGATGTGCTAGCTAGCTCAGTCTGGCTGCCTGCGATTTTTTCTTGACAGAGAAAACGGCAGGTTTTGGGCTCGTTTTGGCTGTAAAGCTCAACATTATGGACGTTTAGAGATTGTCATGGTCAGGATGTGAGTTTATGTCCTGGTTTGGTTGCTTGGTTTAACTCCAAACGTTGTTAATAACGCAAAGAGTGAGAAGAGCAGCCTTCAGTGGCTAATGTTAGCAGGCTGGCCTGTCTGACTGCAGCCTCTAGCAGCTGGAGCACTCAGCAGCCTTTCTGTCATTGAGATTCAGCCTTTCTCCACATAATCAGACATTAAATCAAACTAAAGGCTTATTTATAAGAGGATAACATGTAGAAATATTTCCCCAGTCCTTCAGGTTGGGTTTGCTGTTCTGTTCTGCACATTTTCATGTGTTTCCTGCTCCAAAACACTTGATGCAGCTCATCAGCTCATCATTCATTATTATATCATTGTGCTTTTAGTTTATTTGCATAATTAAATTCCCACCAAACTAAACTTTTCATAAAATTGCAATATAATGTGTGGATGGACAGAAAATAAAACATGTAGGCTTATAGAAATTATATTACAATTTTGCAATATTCAAAATATCACATGCAGGACATCATAATGACATGTGTCCGGATGTACCGGCATGCATAATTCAGTTGAAATGTATTTAAATAGGCTTTTCACAACAAATGTTGTGATCCGGGTTCGAGCCCCTTTTGAGCAAGCCGGTGGAACAACTCCCCCAGATGGAGAGGAACCAAGACTCAAAAGGGGAACCTGTCATCCTCCTCGAGATGACACCAAATAACAATAATAAGACATGCATATATAAAAACAACAATAAAACAATACTAAATAAAGAAGAAAATTTGGAGATGTGCCGACAAGACAATATACAGATTATTAAGTGCAGTAAATCAGCTGCAGTATGTTTGTCGAATGGTATTTTAAACAGATTTTATATATTTTATAGAGTCACTTGTTGTAAAATGCCTATTTCACAATTTAGTGCTCCCAAATCTTATGAAAACTCACCTGTACAGGCGTGAATGTAGGAGGATGAAGATATGAGGATTGATGAGCTCAATATGGATGGGCTTCTGAGTTGTTTAACTGCTCTGGGAAAATTGCTTTATATTAAGATTACCTAAATAAGAATACGTATTTAAATTAGGTTTTACATTTGTGAAAAATAGGAGCAAATAATGTATAATAATTCCAGGAGACCAGAATTTTGTGAGGATAGAGTACTCGTTCAGTCAGTCTATCTATCTATCTATCTATCTATCTATATATATATATATATATATATATATATATATATATATATATATATATATATATATGAGAGAGAGAGAGAGAGAGAGATAGGTGGGGGGGGTCTGGTGTGTCACATCTGTCATCAAACCTGAGCACATCTTTATTCACATATATCCATATGTTTTTATATACACTATAAAATTGAGCATTCTTGTTACATATTTCTAAATTTATTTAAAACAATGTGTTTTTTTTTTTTTTTGTCTCTTTAGGAGTTCGATCCAGCTTGTGTTCTATGCTTGTTTTTGTTTATTAACCACGACATTCATATTTCTTCTGCCTGCTTTTTCAGGGAGGTGAAACGTGTCTCTGTGGTTGGTGAAAGATGACTCAGACAGTGCAGACAAATGGGGTTCAACCCCTTAGCAAGACCTGGGAACTGAGCCTCTACGAGCTACAGAGAACTCCACAGGTACGTGTGCACGAGACATCATTTTAGGTTGGTCTGAATCTATGGTTTCTCATTTTACAGCTTTAAAACTGTAAATAAATAAGTTGTCAATTTATTTATATATACACACACATACATACATACATACAATAAGATCGGGGCGGGGGGGCAAATATTGGGACACCTGATCAGTCATTGTTTCTTCTGAAATCCAGAGTATTAAAAGCACTGCTGTGAGAATTTGATTGCAGTTAGTGATGAGCGTTAGTTGGGTCAGGATGTTGAAGGCTCACCACCCCAACTCATCCCACAAGTATTGGATTGAGCACCAGCCATTTCTCCGGGGAACTCAGTTCCACGGCTCCACAGCTCAATGCTGGCATAGACAGACAGACAGGCGGACTGACAAATAGATAGATATGCAATGGAAAAGTAAATGTGAGGAATTTAATGATGGTGTAAGAGAAGTGCCTGTCTCACGCAGCCTACACAAGCATGTCTGTATGGGTGTACATTGTACTGCAGTTTCACAGTGAGATTACATTTGGGGTGGCTCCTAAAAAAAAACGTAACTGGTTTTTGATTGCCCCATTTTTGGTTGTTTCTTGGTGTTTCTTCCATCAGGAGGCCATCACAGATGGCCTGGAGATAGCCGTATCCCCCCGTAGCCTACACAGTGAGCTGATGTGTCCCATCTGCCTGGACATGCTGAAGAACACCATGACCACCAAGGAGTGCCTGCACCGCTTCTGCGCAGACTGCATCATCACAGCCCTCAGATCTGGGTGAGTTTCGGTTTCAGTGGGTTTTTATCAGATATAAAACGACAGAAAAAACATCACGAGGTAGACGTCAGTATAAAAATAACCAGAGCACTCGTCCTGCGTTTGAAATACAGCGCAGAGTGGTTTACAGTCACAGTGAAGGACGAAGCACTAGATTACATTTTAGGGGCATTTCAGGGGCAGTGGTGGCTCAGCGGTTAGAGCTTCGAGCTATTGTTGACAGGGTTGTGGGTTCAATTACCGGGCTTGACAAGCTGCCACTGTTGGGGCCATTGTGCAAGTCTCTTCACCCTCTCTCAACAACAGCTGCCCGCTGCTCTGGGCAGGTGTACTCGCTGTCCACTGTGTGTTTTACTGCACGGATGGCCAAGTGTCGGTCACAAATGGCAAATACGGTTGTCTTGCGTCTTGTCTAGATGAGGCACTATGCTGATAGATTTTCTGTGCTGGAACGAACTTCACCTGGGTGTCCAGCGCTCACTGTCCTCAAACCCAGACTGACGACCCTCCTCTTCTGAGAGGACTTAGTGTGTAGAGTATTGTCTCCAGACTGAATTCCGTATTTAGTAGAGTCTAAGATTAGAGAATCTTTTGGATTCTAGTCTGTATAAACTAGTTAAGGGTATTTTCTGAGTGACAATGAAGCTCTTTGGGAGAAGAGAGAGTCTGCTAAATGCCTTCAATGTAAATTTAAATAATAGAAAGCATTTAAAACAGAGAATTAAGGAACAAAACAGAAGGTGGCTGCGGCAAAAAGAAAGTAAAAGAGTTCGAACAAAACCCCGATTCATTTGTTAATGATTTCCTGAGAGCAAAGCACTGTCATAATGAAAGTACAGTTGATATTGGTCTTACTAATATCAGAACGACGTGTCATATTTCTCTCGGAAATCTCAGTTGTCAGAGTTGTCTGTCCCTCACAGGAACAAGGAGTGTCCAACGTGCAGGAAGAAGCTGGTGTCTAAACGTTCACTCCGTCCTGACCCTAACTTTGACGCCCTGATCAGTAAAATCTACCCCAGCAGAGACGAGTACGAGGCCCATCAAGAGCGGGTGCTAGCCCGCATCAGCAAGCACAACAACCAGCAGGCTCTCAGCCACAGCATTGAGGAGGGTCTCAAGATCCAAGCCATGAACAGGTCAGTGGGGCATTTTCTTTTTTTTATTTATTTAATTATTTATTTTAATTTTTTTACACACAAGACCAAAAGTTTGTGGACACCTTTTAATAAATGCCTTGAGCGTGAGCCAGAAGGGTATAAAGCCCCCCCCCCCAGCATTGAGCTGTGGAGCAGTGAAACAACTGTATTCTCTGGAATAATGGATGATGGTGCTCCAGCCAGTAGGGGTTGTAATCATCCAACATCCTGACCTCACCAATGCTCTTGTCACTAAATGCAATCAAATTCTCACAGCAATTCTCCTCCAAAATCTAGTAGAAAGCCTCTTCTCTGTACAGTAGAGACAGTTACTCCAACAAAAGCAGGATCAGCTCTTTTAATACCCTTGATTTTAAAAGAAACGATGAAGGACCAGGAGTCCCATGTTGCGTAGGTTGAGGGTGAGTGCTCCACCCAAAACATATCCAGACAAGAGGAGATCTGTGGTCAAAAACTGACCACTAATGAAGCGTTAGAGTATGACAAACACAAACTGTGCAGCTACAGATGAGCTACGGTCTCTAACTGTACACCAGCAAGGTAAAGCCACAAGGTAGGGGGTTTTAATAAAGGAAAATCCTGTTCTGGAGCGTACACATCATGCAGCTGGTGAGGTTCTAGGTAGTTGTCCAGAGTTCAGGTGTTCTGCACCAACCGTGTTACCATGTAATCCACATTCAGTCCAGATGAAGGGGCAGACAAACCCTTGCAGTGCTTTTCATCACTTGGAAAGCATTTGTTTATGTTGGTGAACTAAATTTTTTGCATAATTATTAGTATGTAATCTGTTGAGATTCCACTGTACCTGGAATGTAATTGCACTTTCTGTCAGTAGATTCCGGTTATATAAATGATTGGCTCTAATACTTTTCTCTCTGTATGTCATGTAAATAAAAAATAAGGACACCCCCTTTAACAGTCAAGAACAAACCAAATCGAAGCCCCGTCCACACATCAGGATTTATTCGTTTTGATTTTTGTTCTTTTGTTTTTAAAAACATTTCCGTCCACACAGAGACAAAAGTGCTTGCATGAGCATGCTATAAAAAAAAAAAACCTGCATGCGTTCTGACATCAGCATTTTCTTTGAGCTCCATTTCTCGACCACAAAAACCAAAACCTCCACCGTTTAAAACCGTTTTCAGAAAGCTTCTTTTTCAGAGATTAAGAACAGCGTTTTTAATGTGGACGAGGCCTAAATGTGAGGTTTCACATCCAGAACCCTCTCTAACCATGTTCTGATCATCTGCAGCTGATGTTCTGCAGCTGGTTCTGATTCTACACATCTGAAGGAGTAATGCATGTCTGTGTTTGTGGGGGTGTGGACTTTTTCCTCACAGGAAAATTAAATGTTTCATTTTATGATTTGTTTAAAGGCATATCTGCAGTTGTATGAGTTCAGTTAGATAACCTGCATCTCTCTGTATCAATCACATGAAGGTCAGATTGTTAATTATCATGGGATGTTCTAGTTATTTTTCAGGACTGTATTTGAGATTGTTGACTGTCTCCCATTTCTGTATCTCCACTGTCTTCTGGTGCTGCAGACTGCAGCGGGGGAAGAAGCATCAGATCGAGAACGGCAGCGGGGCAGAGGATAACGGGGACAGTTCACACTGCAGCAATGCTTCAGTGCACAGTAACCAGGAGGCAGGGCCCAGCATCAAACGCACCAAAACCTCAGACGACTCGGGCCTAGACATGGACAACGCCACAGAGAACGGGGGAGGGGACATGGCCCTGGACGGAGCAAGTGAGATCGAACTGGTTTTCCGGCCTCATCCCACACTCATGGAGAAAGAGGACGCTGCACAAACGAGGTGGCTGCACACGAGCAACTCACAGCTGGATATAATTATAGAAGGATGTTGCTTATTTAAGGCAGCACTGTGGGATATAGTCAGTTCTTATTGCTCTCTTTCAAAACCATTATTATTATTGTTATTATTAATAATAATAATCCTTAATAGTGACAGTGGAGCTGTCAATTTTAGGAAATTATTAATTGCATCACTTAAAAAGATTTGTTTGTTTATAGACAATACTGAAATATGAAAAACAATTGATCTCTCTTTCTTTTAAAAAATAATGACATTTTAGTCCGAATGACTTATGCATAGTTCATTTTTAATGTAATTAAATGCAACCGTGCAATCATATTTAACTCTAAACCTTCCAAACTCGATGCATTTAATATGCCACCCTCAGACCGACACACTGTGATGCGCTTTCACACCACAACCTCTCAGTAATGCTTTGTGATTCGAAATTCGTCCACAGGTACATCAAGACTTCGGGGAACGCCACAGTGGACCATCTCTCCAAGTACTTGGCTGTGAGACTCGCCCTGGAGGAGCTGCGCAAGAACGGGGAGGCCAGCCCGATCAACGTGGAAGCGGCCAGCGAAAAACAGTACACCATCTACATCCCCACAGCCAACAACCAGTTCACAGTAAGTGCAGCAGCTGTGTGGTCTTTGTGGCAGCAATCACTTGGAGATCAGATCAGACTAAAACAAAGCTGACGAGAGGCTTTGCCCAACGACAGAGACAGCCATGATTGGGGAGAATTAATGTGGACTGCGGAGGTTCTCAGAAATAGAATTCCATATTTTCCATACCATCTAAAACGATCACGTTTGGTGTGCAGAACATTAGCAGTTCTATTAATTGATTTATTGATGTCCAAATCAATAATATTTGCGTTAACTGGTGGAAGACTTTACTTCATGACTATAAGGCCCTGATTCACTACAGCGGTACACTGTTTAGGCAGCATAGTCATGTGGAAGCAGTGACCTAGACTTCTATCCTGTCCTGGAGCCGAGGTAGTGGATCATCCTTCCCCTGGGTTTACGTAGACTTAGAGATAGACTTTTAAGGGCACTTAAAACAGCACTAATCTTTTACAGTTATTTTGTTTTTTGATACTCAGGCATAGTGCTGTTGAGCATTTTGTATCTTTGGTATCTCAAACGATTGTGAAATAGTGCCCTTAAGTGCATTCTATGTGTTTTAGCAAGGACAATTAAATAAAATATTTCAATATTAAAAGATTTTTTATTTATATTTTAATTCATAACACGCTCACTTTAGAGTAATCTAAAAATTAGTTGTTAGATTCATTTACTCATTGGAGAGAAAAAAAAGAATCGTTCTATTAATCAACAAATTAATTGTTAGCTGCAGCCCTATTAGTGATAGAATGAGATAGGCAGGCAGACCAGTACCCAGACCCAGTGCTCTCACCTCTGAGCCACCACCAAACTAAGCTCGATCCATGTCTGTAAAAGGAATTTAATATGTCAGCACTTCCAAGTCCCATCTTAACAGCCAATGTGAGACCATCATATGAAATCAAGTACTACTTTTAGCATTACTTTTTATAAAAATACAGCGTTATATTATGTTATTAGTGTGAATAGCAATATTCCCAGTGACAGACTGCACTAAGAAGAGTCCTTGGGCAAGACTCCTATCTCTCCTACATTCTCCTACCTGTGTAACATGATTCACAGGTAAGAGCGTCAGACTAATGCCAGAAATGTAAATGTAGTAGCAGTAATAATAATGATGATGATGATAATGATGATGGTGATGTTCTCTTAGGTCCTGAACGGCTCATTCTCTCTGGAGCTGGTGAGTGAGAAATACTGGAAAGTCAACAAACCCATGGAGCTCTACTTCGCCCCGACGAAGGAACACAAATGAACCCAGCGAGATACGAAGGCCTAAATAGGCTCAGGATGGACTGATTTCTCTCTTCTTTGCCCCGTTTTATGTCTCTCTCTCTCTCGCTCTCTCTCTCTCTCTCTCTCTCTCTCTCTCTCTCTCTCTCTCTCGCTCTCGCTCTCTATTTTGTCTGAAGTATGTTAGTTTTGGGGATCTTGCTCCTCAACAACTGTGGCTGCTTTTTTTTTTTTTTTTTTTTTTTTTTTTTAAATTGTCTTTGTCTTTTGTAGGCAAACAGGGCCAGGGGAACATGGGGTGAGGGAGGGTGTAACGTTGGGAGATTTACTGGTATCTGACCATGGGTTTTTGTTTTTTGTTTTGTTTTTTTGGCAAGTCCATTTAGTGCCCCTTATTGAGCAGCGGTCCATTGACAGTAGCCTGATGTTGCCTTCACCAGACTTCCAGTAAGATCCAAATGCGAACTGCAAACAGACGTCCTCATGCTCCGCCCACAAATGCATGGGTACAGGGGCTGCTGTGATGTTTGTAGTTCAGAAGGTTGGAAATGATGACAGGTTTGCAGCCCTGCAGATGCCGGCCTGATCAGAAGACCCATCATTTACACTGAATAAAACACTCTGAGATTAGGAATTTTAACAAAAACTGAGCTTCAGTTTCTCTTTAAGCTGACCTTGACCTCACAACAGTTGCTATGAAAGGACAGGTTTGTGGGCGGAGCAAGAATAGCTCTCTGTTTTGCTATTGAGATGCAATTCCTCATCCATAGCATTTACAGTCAGTGGCAGTATCCCCTCACATCAGTGTAGGCCAGTTAGATCCACTAGTCTGTGAGAGATCTTAAGTGCATTTTTTGATGTAAATGCAATTTCTCCACTGTGCATCACCACTCGACCAACCATGTCCCACCCCACACACACACACGCACAAACACACACACACACACAACACCATTCAGTGCATCCGTCATTTTTACCTTTTGGAATTGTACATATTGCATTGGAAATGTATCCCAGTAAACAACCATTGTTTTATCTCATAAACCGAATCAGTAGCTGTCAGCTGTAAACCGGTCTGGACCAGAATTTTTGATTGTCATATTTCATTTAAATAAATAATTAAATAAATAAAAAATCTTCCATTGACATTTTTTAGAGCATGAAGAATTTTTAGTTTGGCGTTGTTTGATTTCATGTTGTTGTTTGGGGACAAAAAAAAAAATATATGTATACCACATTGTTTGTTTGGAAAATAAAAAACAAAATATGCAAATGCTGAAGTGAGCTTTTTCATAACACATTACAAATCTGCAGCTGCTAGAGAGGTGTTACTCCTCTCACCTCTCACTGAACCAGAGGTTATAGACGGGACTGTAGTTGAATAAGGCACAATACATGGCGGCCAGTCATATAGTTGTACACAGCAGTGTGGACGCTCCTATTCCAATGTCTTTATTTTTGTGTGTAAATAATAAATAATTAAATCAATAAATAAAATGCCCCATATAATAATAATAATAAATGTAGGATATGGTTCCTTTAAAAATCAGATTTACAAGAATTAGTCATATTTTTAAGTTAGTTACTCTTATGCTGTTCTAAAATAGCTGTTGATCTGACCAATTCAAGGTTATTTACACATACACTGACCTTCATTAAACTTCACTTCATTAAATCTAGTCAATACTCTCCATTAGATCAGCTCTGTTTACTATACAGCAGCACTGTGTCGTTCTCTAACTCCAGCCTATCTCTATCCGATCCTCTGCAGACTCTGTTATCAGCCTCCTCCTCTCACCCTGTTTGTTCCTCAATGCTCAGGACCCCACAGGACTGACCACCACAGAGCAGACTGTAGGTGATTTTTTTGTGATTTTTTGGGTGGTGGGTCAGCATTCTCAGCACTGACTGCAGTGACACTGACTGACCTGGTGGTGGCGAGTTAGTGTGTTAGTAGTGTGTGTTGGGCTGGTGGTACGAGTGGATCAGGCATAGCAGTGCTGCTGGAGTGCTGAGAATAGTCCACCAACCAGGAACGTCCTGTGGACACTGATGAAGGACTCAAGGATGACCGACACAAACCAGCTGTGCAGCAGCAGATCAGAGAGCTTCTGTCTCTGCCTTCACCTTCATCTACAAGCTGGAGGGTCTAATAGAGAGTGGACAGTGAGTGGACAGACACAGTGTTTAAGCACTCCAGCAGCACTGCTGTGCCTGATTCGCTCAACACACTACTAACACACTCGCCACCACCAGGTCAGTCAGTGTCACTGCAGTCAGTGCTGAGAATGCTGACCCACCACCCAAAAAATAATACAGTCTGCTCTGTGGTGGTCAGTCCTGTGGGGTCCTAAAAAGATGCTTATAAAGTATGCAGAGAAACAGATGGACTACAGTCTGGAATTATAGAACTACAGAGTTCCTGGAGCTGATGGGAACAACAATCAGTGTGGAAGCAAGGGGGCGGTGTTTGTGAAGTGGCCAGTTGCTATATATATATTTATGCATTGACTGTGGGTCATATACAGTATGTATATATATATGAGTATGTACCAGTGATCGTTATGCACTGTAAGGACAGATGGCCACCAGAGGGTGCAAGTGCATAACCTGCAGACATCAGTTATAGTAACTGATTGATCATCTCTGAAACTGTTGTTATGTGATTTTTCAGAATATAAACTTCTTGTCTTTACAGAACATTCCCACACACTCACACTGTGTAATACAATCATTTTTCTGATATTTCACAAGTGAGGTCAGATCCTTTGACCTCAGCTGACCTGATGTCTAATACAAACACAGCTTCCGTTCATGTGAAAGCCCTGGTAGAAGGTCTGCTTGTGTAATCTACAAAGATATAAGTATATATCTGTATAATCCCGCAGCCAGGCTGGATTGTGGGCGCGTGGGATTTGCAGATCTGCAGCATTACACACTTCTAAAAGCTCAAATCACAGATTATAGCAGAGCTCATGAAGCTGAGAGTGAAAATGTGTCTCTTTCAGTCAGAGCTGAGCTCAGTGTGAGCGAGTGACTTCTGGTTTTCTGAGAAGTTGACTGGATTTCAGGTCAGTAGTGGGAGTAGCCGGAGAGTCAGACAGCTGAGGTTGATTGGGCTCTGGGCTCTGGGTCACTGGACTCGTACTACACATATTAGAGTGCAAACTGTCAGCTTCAATTCAATTACAGTTGCATATTAATGATCCTAGAATATATATTATAATATACATGTCAGTGTCAGATAGATAGATAGATAGATAGATAGATAGATAGACAGATAGATAGATAGATAGATAGACAGACAGACAGACAGACAGATAGATAGATAGATAGATAGATAGATAGATAGATAGATAGATAAATAGACAAGCAGACAGACAGATAGATAGATAGATAGATAGATAGATAGATAGATAGACAAGCAGACAGACAGATAGATAGACAGATAGATAGATAGACAGACAGACAGACAGATAGATAGATAGATAGATAGATAGATAGATAGATAGACAAGCAGACAGACAGATAGATAGACAGATAGATAGATAGATAGATAGATAGATAGATAGATAGATAGATAGATAGATAGATACATAGATAGATAGATAGATAGATAGATAGATAGACAGACAGACAGACAGATAGATAGATAGACAGATAGATAGATAGATAGACAGACAGACAGATAGATAGATAGATAGATAGATAGATAGATAGATAGACAAGCAGACAGACAGATAGATAGACAGATAGATAGATAGATAGATAGATAGACAGACAGATAGACAGATAGATAGATAGATAGATAGATAGATAGACAGATAGACAGATATACAGACAGATAGATAGATAGACAGATAGACAGATATACAGATAGATAGATAGATAGATAGATAGATAGACAGACAGATAGATAGATAGATAGATAGATAGATAGATAGACAAGCAGACAGACAGATAGATAGATAGATAGATAGATAGATAGATAGACAAGCAGACAGACAGATAGATAGATAGATAGATAGATAGATAGATAGATAGACAGACAGACAGACAGACAGACAGACAGATAGACAGACAGACAGACAGACAGACAGATAGATAGATAGATAGATAGACAGACAGACAGACAGACAGATAGATAGATAGATAGATAGATAGATAGATAGATAGACAAGCAGACAGACAGATAGACGCGATAGAGGCGTGCTGTTTGTAGTTTGGCCTCCTGCTGAGAGGACAGGTCAGCAGCTTCCTGCAGCGGTTAAGGGATCTAAAGCTGGAACCCAGCACTTCAAAGACTGAAGAACACCACCTCTGCTGCGCTCACGTGCTCGCCTGACATTTACTGCAGCTAACATTTCAGCAGATCAGATGGAGCGTTAGTTTTCTTTGTCCGTCGCTGACCTTTACAGGGTTTCAGACGCTCGAACATAAGGTCCGAAAATTCAGCTACTTCACTGTCACTGTGTAGGCCTCGGTAACGTACATTTGCATAAATACACCCCTATATATAATTCTGTATCATACTGTAAATAGGCCTAATATTATTTTCCCTCAGATCGGCATATTCACATATTCATATGTTCTATTTTAGCAAATTTTAGTACTTGTCAGCAGTCTGTGGTCATGTCTAGACGTGTATTGTCATATGTATTGGGACGCTGCTCATTCAGTGTTTCTTCTGAAATCAAGACTATTAAAAAGAATCCACCCTGCTTTTGTTGGAGTGACTGTCTCTACTGTCCAGAGAAGAAGACTTTCTACTAGATTTTGGCAGAGCATTGCTGTGAGGATTTGATTGCATTCAGCGGCAAGAGAGTTAGCGAAGTCACCCCACCTCATCATCCCCAACTCCCCAACTCCTCATCCCAAAAGTACTGGATGGAGCTCCACCATCCATCAGTCCAGAGAACACAGTTCTTCCACTGCTCCACAGCTCCTCAATGCTGTGGGGCTTTATACCCCTCTACTAGCCCACGCCTGGCATTAGGCAGCATGGTGCCAATAAGGTAATCATGTCTATCTGCTCCTGCAGAGAGTCCTATTCTATTGGCAGCACTTCTCTACAGGGACTAGGCAAGCTGTGTATGCGTGTGAATTCGTTCATCTCTGTCAATGCAATAGGTGCAGCGTACAGTAGCTGAATGTAATCATTAGAAGGGGTGTCCACAAACTTTTGGACGTATACATTCTTGAAGGTGCGGAAGTGTAGGAATCTGATTCTCTTTGACATGAACCAAAACTTCAGGCAGGTCTTGAGGTGGGGTGTTCCCGGTATGCAGTGGTCAGTACCTACCAAAAGTGCTCCAAGGAAGGACAACTGGTGACAGGGTCATGGTCTGGTTCTGGGACTCCAGAAGAAGGCCTCCTGTGTGGCCTGGAGGACTGGGGCTCGTGTTCTCCTGCTGTTTGTTATTCTGCTGTTAGTTTAGTTTAGTCATTTTTAACTTGCACTGATTCACCATTAAATCCTTTGCCTTTAAATATTAACTGACCCAATTCAGAAGCTGCCCTCTGTTGTGGGACGTGGGATTCAGATCAGCACATTTTTGGCCTTTCTGGCCAAGTTATTGTCTGTGATGATTAACAGCACACTCCAGATGTAGCAGATTAACATCAGCTGGAAATGCTGGAGCACTCCTTTAAGGCTCTGCATATTAGGCCGTAAGTGTGTCCATCACCTGCCCCGACACTGCACACCACTCCGGGTTGTGTGACCGTGTGCTGAAGCGGGTTCTGGCGCAGCCTCTGTCTGCAGAGTGATCACTAATGGAAGCCTCAGGCTAAGGCCACTCAGACTGACCTGGACCGGCATGACGGGGCAGTCGGATTAGAGCGCTCCATTACATCAGATATACTCACATCAACTCAAATAGCTGACGGATTGGAGCAGGTGTGAATACACCCACCAGCCACTTCTAGGCTCCTGTCCAGGGATGGATATATTAGGCAGCGAGTGAACGGTCAGTTCTTGAAGGTGATGAAGGTGCTGAAGCAGGAAAAATGAACAAGCGTAAGAATCTGAGACACTTGGACACTTAGAACCCAACTGTGAGGTTCTAGATAAACGACTGGGTCAGAACATCTTTACCAGAGCATCAGGCAGGTCTTGAGGTGGGGTGTTCCTGGTATGCAATGGTCAGTACCTACCAAAAGTGCTCCAAGAAAGGACAACCGGTGAACCGGTGACAGGGTCTTGGGCACTCAAGGATCACTGATGCTCATGGAGGCCCCACCCATCTCACAACTTACAGGACTTAAAGGATCTGCTGCTACCGTCTTGGTGCCAGATACAAATGATCAGTGTTTCTAATAAAGTGGCCAGTGAGTGGAAGTTAAAGGCGTTTCTAATAACGTGGCCAGTGAGTGAAAGTACAAGGCATGTGTTTCTAATAAAGTGGCCATCGAGTCAAAGAAAAAGGTGTTTCTAATAAAGTGGCCATCGAGTCAAAGAAAAAGATGTTTCTAATAAAGTGGCCATTGAGTGAAAGTGCGGATAGGCGTACTGAAAGCAGTGTTTACCTGCAGAGGTTTCATCATGTACTGAATACACCTGAAAGGTGATGTGAGCTCTGCTGAAACGTTCGGAAAAACAAATAAAGGATGAAGTGATAAGTCATTGTATCCTTCACCATGTTCTTCTGTGTCATTAGATAAAGTGCACCGGTGTGTGTGTATGTGTGTGTGTGTGTGTGTGTGTGCTTTGGTGTGTCAGTGTTCATTGTGTCAGAAAGGAAAACTCTTTTATGATTGTTAAATACTCCATAAACTAAACTGCCTCCCTGAGACCAGGACTCAGGACACAGTGAGAAACATCTACAGCAGAAGCTCCTTCAATTATATATATATATATATATATTTAATATATATATATATATATATATATAGAGAGAGAGAGAGAGAGAGAGAGCACATTTCTGAAGCACATCAACCACTCACAGTGAGAGCTAGCCTGGCTAAAGTACAGCTGTCAAACATGGTGGAGGTAGTTTCATCAACTACTCACAGTGAGACCTAGCTAGGCTAAAGTACAGCCTCCAAACATGGTGGAGGTAGTTTGATCAACAACTCACAGTGAGAGCTAGCCAGGCTAAAGTACAGCTGTCAAACATGGTGGAGGTAGTTTCATCAACTACTCACAGTGAGAGCTAGCCAGGCTAAAGTACAGCCTCCAAACATGGTGGAGGTAGTGTGATCAACTACTCACAGTGAGAGCTAGCCAGGCTAAAGTACAGCCGTCAAACATGGTGAAGGTAGTTTGATCTACAACTCACAGTGAGAGCTAGCCAGGCTAAAGTACAGCCGTCAAACATGGTGAAGGTAGTTTGATCAACAACTCACAGTGAGAGCTAGCCAGGCTAAAGTATAGCCATCAAACATGGTGGAGGTAGTTTCATCAACAGCTCAGAGTAAGAGCTAGCCAGGCTAAAGTACAGCCTCTAAACATGGTGGAGGTAGTTTCGGGTATTGGGAATGTTTTGGTAACTGTTTGAATTGAATGCATATCTTGTGGAGTCCCACAGGGTTCTGTTTTTGGGCCTACAACACTGATTTTAAATATGGCAGTGCTGATGTAGTTATGAGAGGGATGTAGTCTGTGCTTACAAACAGGGTTTAAGGGGTAAATAGTGTTTGTATGGATTTGCCTGACTAGCTAACCAGGCTAAAGTACAGCCTCCAAACATGGCGGAGGTAGTTTAGTTACGATTACAGCGCCCCCATTAGTCTGGTATAGTTAACCCAGTTACAGGTAAGGTTTTAACATTTACCAACACTTTGTTCACTGTAAAATTGTTGTGTAAAAATAATATTAATAATATTAATATTAATAGAAATATTATTAATATCACTCAAATACTTTTAATTATATATATATATATTTTAAAAAAGGTTAAAAATGGTTAAATTGAGCTGTACTCTGTCATCCCAAAGGATCAGCACGAAGTAGAAAAAAAACATTACTGTGAGCATTATAAAAGAAGGCCTCTTTCACAGGCAGTGTGTATACACACACACACACACACACACACACACACACACACAATGTAGTATTTGCAGTTAGTATCAGCAGTATAGTAGGATGTTGGCTTGCTGTCATGTTTGTAGAAGAGCAGGAGGGATTCTAGTGTAGTTCTTGCTCACGCTAGGAGGACGTAGAGAATAGCTCATGATTCATACCGGATTCTACAAACCTCCTTCATGTTCCTCCCACACTTTCCTTCACGTTTCTCAGGAACGCAACCATGAACCAGTAGTAACACATCTGACATCTGTTCAAGCTCAGCCTGAAGGAAAAACAGGCCTTTTTTTTTGCTCTGTTAATTGACGCCTCTGCTCATTCACTTTATGGACAAAAGTATTGGGACACCTGCTCATTCACAGTTCTTTTTAAAAAGCATATCCTGCTTTTGCTGGAGTAACTGTCTCTACTGCCCAGAGAAGAAGAAGAGGGCTTTCTACTAGATTTTGGAGGAGGTTGCTAGATTGCTGTGAGGATTTGATTGCATTCAGATAGAAGAGCGTTAGTGAGGTCAGGATGTTGGATGATGATCACCACCCCACCCCATCATCCCCAACCAAAGTACTGAATGGGGCACCACCATCCATCCACCAATTTAGAGAACACAGTTCTTTTACTTCTCTACAGAGACTAGACAGGCTGTATGTGTGTGTGCATTTGCACATCTGTGTCAGCAATAGGAGCAACTTAAAGAAGCTGAATGCATTTATTAGAATGGGAAATTTCCAAGCTTTATCAAGTCTCTTATAAAGAAGCTCCTCCGAGCTCCGCACTGCCTGGGCAGGACAAGGCCGAACTTGTTTTCAGCCTGCAGTTTCTACAGAGCAGACTCTTCTTAAGAAATAGCAGTTCATGGGAAATGTGGTCAAGCTGAGATCTGGAAGATCAAGTAAGGTAAGGCAGGCAAATTAAAACACCCAAATGAACACCACCCAGGAACCTGCAGGAAGGTTTAGCTGAGTTAAGAAGGTGGTGCACTGTTCCACTGTGCAGTGTTGCCTGCACTAACATAACCTTCATAGCCAATGAAATCTTTGGCCAATAGAAACTGCACCTCATGAAAAGAACACCTTGCCACAGGCTATTAAAAAGAGCTGATCCAGCTTCGGTTGGAGTAACTACTCTACTTCTCTACTGTCCAGAGAAGAAGACTTTCCACTAGATGTTGGAGGAGCATTGCTGTGAGGATTTGATTGCATTCAGAGGTGGCAAGAATGTTACTGAGGCCAGGGTGTTGGATGATTACCATCCCACCTCATCATCACCAACTCCACTGCTCCACAGCTCCTCGATGCTGGGGAGCTTTATACCCCTCTACTAGCCCACGCCTGGAATTAGGCTGCATGGAGCCAATAGGGTCATGATGTTGATCTGCTCCAGAGAGTCCTATTCTATTGGCAATACTTCTTCTCTACAGGGACTAGACAAGCTGTGTGTGGATTTGCACATCTGCGTCAGCAGTGGGTGCATCTTAAAAACAGCTGAATGCATTCATTAGAAGGGGTGTCCACAAACATTTGGACATGTAGTGTGTATTGTAATAAGTGATTCACAGCTTAAAGGGGAATTCCACCAACTTTTCTAACCTGCTTTATAGGTCAGGTGCTGAGATGTAGACAGTCATTCAGAGCAGGTTTGGGGTGAAATGCTTAATAGTAGATAATTTTACTGACTGGTGAACTGAACCAGATGTCAGTTGCTATGACTACAACACAGATATAGCCTTTTCATTTACTATCCAAACCCACCAGTGAAGCTACACATGTCTTCTGTGTTGATGGAATTGTTGATGGTGGTCAAATCTGAACAAACATGATTTCTTTAGGGTCTATGTATGGACCCTCCACCATGGAGGTCTCATTCTGGTCCTGTACAGTTTGACTCTGGGTCCAGTGGCCCCTGTCAAGGGGTGGATCTACACATTAGGCAGTAGGTGAACGGTCAGTTCTTGAAGGTGATGAAGGTGCTGAAGCCGGTAAGAATCTGAGACACTTTGACCAGAACCAAACTGTGAGGTTCTAGATAAACGACTGGGTCAGAACATCTCCACCAGAACATCAGGCAGGTCTTGAGGTGGGGTGTTCCCGGTATGCAGTGGTCAGTACTTAACAAAAGTCCTCCAAGTAAGGACGCTTTCGGTGAACCGGCGGCAGGGTCATGTCTTGATGTCATTGATGCGATTCATGGATCTTGATGGAGGCATTAGGGTGGTGCTGTGGGCGGGTTGCTGAGTAACCTGCTTGATAAGCAGCAGCAGCAGCAGGATGAGGGAGAGATTAGGAGGATTTGAGATGTGAGCCACGCTGCAGTTACGAAAGCATGAGGAAGCCGCTCTAAATATGGAAGCGGATCTACGTCATTTTTCCATTTGATTTGGGATTGGGAAGATTTGAGAGCTGCAGAGTCATCGCTGCTGCTTGTTCAGATGGATGGGAAGACAGGGACTCAGAGAATTAATAAAAAGCAGATCAGCATCAACTGAACACCCTGCTCTGCTCTGCTCTGCTGGAGCAAATCAATATATCAGCTTTTAATATCAGGCAAAACTAAACATCCATTTGCCTAAATGATATTTATAATATCATACTACATCAGAAATATGCTTCAATTATTTACTTTTATTTTATATGAACTTGAATTTGTTGAAGATAAATGGTCAATTTAAATCTTTATTAGACTTTTTTACTTTATTTTTTATTTTATGTTAACTTTATTTTGTGTTAAATGGTCCATTTATCATTCTTCAATTATTGCTATTTTTAAACAGTATTATTTTTTCTCCCCAAATGTAATTTTTAAAAATAATTTGCTTCAATATTTTGCTCAATTTATTTTAAGTTTTAATATTTAAATCAATATTTCAGCTTTAAATCAGTCAACACTAAATTTATCTATTTGTCATCCATCCCTAATTTGCTTCAATTATTTACTTTTTATGTTAACTTAAAGTTACATGATCATTTTGAGTCATTTATAGGCTTTTTTAATTCACTATTTTACTTTAATTTTAAATGAACTTAACTGTTTTGTTGAATGGTAATAATAAAACTATATTTTTTCATCTTTATTTTATTATTGCTATTTTTAAACAGTATTGCTCCAATGTAATATTAACAAATGTTGCTTTAATCTTTCATTTATTTTATGTTTTAATATTTAAGCCATGGGACAAAAATGTTGATTTAAAAACAATTACAAATATATATAATTAGTCATATGTAAAGGTTTGATCACCCTGCTGACAAATGACATGCTTTGTCGATATTCTAGGTGTAAATGCAGACACTTCTGCACATTATAAAACACAATCACTGTTTATCTACTGAATTTTAACAGACTGCTAAAAATACTACAAGACCACAATATATTTGTGTCTAAAAGGTGTCAAAAATTCCATAATTCAATTTATTCTAATTAATAAAAATTGTTATCCTCTTAGAAAAAGGTCATTTTGGGTGCCAAAACTTTTGCACACCACTGCAGCAGTGCTTAGACGTCCAAATGGGGCCTGTATAAGTAGCCCAACTGGGAACCAAAAGGTTTTATCCATGGGTTCCATGTTGGCTCCACATATGGATGCCCACCAGGGTCAGTGACGGGACCATAAGGGGTGAAGCATGGACCCTATCTG
Source organism: Salminus brasiliensis (assembly GCF_030463535.1). Lineage (NCBI taxonomy): Eukaryota > Metazoa > Chordata > Actinopteri > Characiformes > Bryconidae > Salminus > Salminus brasiliensis. The sequence goes on from NC_132888.1 coordinate 2,761,622, forward strand.
GGTTGTGCACTGCACAGGGGTCCCAAACCCATTGAGAGCCCATACCCACCTGACCCAGGTTTTACCTACGCGAGTGCCTCATGAGTTTGTTGGCTATGATGGTTCTACCCTGTATATCTGCAGAATTCCACCACTGTTACAAGCAATAAACTCAATGTTGCTTAGGGTCTCTCCAGTTCTCCGACCCCAGTGACCTGCTCCCAGTTCTGCTCAGGTCATCGCTGATTAAATTAGCTGCTTAACGACTAAGTGTAGTAGCGAAGCGTCACTCTTCAGGACGCTCTTAATCAGTTCCTGAGTGTTCCCGCTGCCTGATCCCTGAATGACCCCACTCCACACACCTCCGCTGCAGACTGACCGCCTAGCGTGAGCGGAAGGCCTGTGGATTAGGATTAGCGGCTCATTTATGAATGGCTGCGCCAACAGTGGCTGGCACTGGGCAGGTTTCTAGACCGGGCACCCCCTTCCCAATGCTGCAACATTGACCGTTTCCCTGTACTTAGAATAGGACAGTAAACCTACTGACAGAACACTCCCTTATCATAAAAGCCAATGAAGCCTACGTGACTTCTGGCATGTCAATGAAGCATGTTTTTAAACCGTATTTCTTTCTTTTTTTTAATCATGTTTTGATCACTATTAGTTGTGCAGTGTATTAGTGTGACCAATACAACATTTGATTAGATTTAATGTAAAAATTTAACTTGAAACACCATAAGGGACCAGGGATCGGACCCTGGAATCCCTAGCTATGGCATCTCTGAGCGGGTCGGCTGCCAAGTGATGCTGCATTGGCCACAGTTTGAAAGGAGGTTGTGGCTGACTTTGCTTGTATTGGAGGGGAGTCAGAAGAAAATGTAAAAATAAATAAATAAATAAAAATTAAAAGTGAAATATTCACTCTGCTTCATCCGATCACCCGTACTTTTCGCAAAGCGGCCTGGTTTGTTTTTACAAACAGAACGAAAATGTAGGCCTGGTTTCACTGATAACTTTATTACTGAAAGATTATCTCCTCAGCTTGTAACAACAGTAAACCAAATGCAGCTCATGGCGAAAGTCCTAAAGACGAAGCTAGACGCTGTCGGATGCAGAGACAAGGCTTGAGGTCAAAATTGGTAAATTGGTAAACTGCAGTGCTGTTGCAGTGTGGGGTTCTTCAGCAAAAACACATACAGTAGAATTTGGAAGGTTGAACAAAGCCCGTGGCACTGGCTCACAGTAAGGATTTCTGCTGTTCTCCACTTACCTCACACTTGTGTAAAAATCATATAAAAAGGCAGTCATAAAAAGATACCTCCTTATAAGTAGAAACTACAACTGAGTAAAGCTTTTACTGCAAGTGTTCTGTAATCTACAATATTCAGGCTGTACGTCCCTCCCCTCCAATCTACAAGACCTTTTTGGAAGTCTCAGCTAAAATGTCCTATAATCTGAGTTTACCACCAGGCTAATAGCAGTAAACTACACTGAGCACATTACAAATATTGTTGGTTAATTCCAGCTATGCCTTAGAATCCGGTCTCATAAAATCTCTGAAGTTCACTCTAAATATTTCACATTCTTTAAAAGAAAAGCACATTAAAGAAAAAAAATAATCTACAGCTTAATATTATATGCAATATGCAAAGGCTTAAATGTTGCTTTGGGCAACTTTGTGTGATTCTGTCCCCCTGAGCTCCCCTCTGTTCCACAGAAGTCCCAGGGAAAACAGAACAGCACTTTAAATTAAAGAAGGTAGAAAAAAAAAAGAAAGCGGGGGAAGACAATGACATCATGAAGCTGTTTCACTGGAGAAAGGAAAAGCCAGCGCTCCTCCGTTCCTCACTCTTCAGCCAAAGCCTCTGCACAGGGACTCCATTCGTTTGTCTCAGGGTCATACACCTCCATGGTGTTCAGAAAGTCATTTCCATCAAAGCCCCCGACAGCACACACCACCCCGTTCAGCACCGCCACACCTGCGTTGCTACGTGCAGTTGTCATGCTTCCTAGCATCCTCCACTCGTTCCTGGCTGGGTCGTACACCTCGACGCAGCTCAGAGCGTGGGAGCCGTCAAACCCTCCAACAACAAACAGCTTTCCTGTAAACGAACACAACACTTCAGTTAGCATTTTTATTAGTTTATTAAACTTTGCTCCTTTTAGGCCTTCGAATGTTGTCCCCAGAGCCTGAATACGCTTTTCGAACAAAAGTATTGGGACACGTGCTCATTCATTGTTTCTTTTGAGATTGGGGGTATTAAAAAGAGTTGATCCTGCTTTTATTGGAGTAACTGTCTCCAAGAAAGCTTTCTACTAGATTTTGGATCAGCATTACTGTGAGGATTTGATTGCATTTAGTGACAAGAATGTTAGTGATGTTGGTCAGGATGCTGATCACCACCCCAGCGGAGCCAAATCTCCCCAACTCATCCTAAAAGTATTGGATTGAACACCATCCATCATTCAATTATTCCATCCTCAATGCTAGAGGGCTTTATACCCTATGGCATTAGGAATGACGCCAGTAGGTTCATATTTATCTGCTCCAGAGAGTCCTATTCTATTGGCAGTACTTTTCTACATGGACTATATAAGTTGTGCGAGTGCATTTGCACATCTGTCTCAACAATGCGTGCAACTTTAAGTAGCAAAATGCATTTATTAGAAGGGACATCCACAAACATTTGGACATATAGTGTGCATTAGCCGTGTAGCTCCAGAGCAAAACTGAAGTTAATTTCAGACCCCAAACACCATGTCTGGCCAACTACACTTGGGGTCATTTTTCACCAAACTATCTTTTAAATCTTCACAGAATCCAGGTCTTCCAAAAGCAGCTACAGTCTGTCTGGTACATACACCAACTGCATCCTCCTAATTAGCACTTTAAACAAATGAAAACTCACTGATCAATCATTTAAAACAAAAGTATATACAGCTGTCTGCTCACCCTCATGCACAGCCACCCCAGCTCCCCTCCGGGCCACGTTCATGGGAGCGACAAGAGTCCAGGTGTTGTTCTCGGGGTTATAGCGTTCCACAGAGTTCAGACAGTTCCACGATTCGGCGCCACCAATCACATACACAAAGCCATCCAGCTCACACACAGCAGCCTGATGCCTCCCTGAGAACAGGAGAGAGAGAGAGAGAGAGAGAGAGAGAGAGAGAGAGAGAGAGAGAGAGGGAGTGAGAGAGAGAGAGAGAGAGAGAGAGAGAGAGTGCATTTAGAATATGGAATATAAACACACATGAATAAATAAATTACAGAATTTACTATATGGACAAAAATATTGGGACGCCTGCTCATTCACTGTTTCTTCCTTTATCATGCTTTTGTTGGAGTAACTGTCCCTACTATACCCCTCTAGCCCACACCTGGCATTGGGCAGCATGGTGCCAATAGGTTCATGGTTATCTGCTCCAGAGAGTCCTATTCTATTGGCAGTACTTCTTCTCTACAGGGACAAGACAAGCTGTGTGTGCATTTGCAGATCTGTGTCAGCAATGGGTGCAACTTATAGTAGCTAAATGCATTTATTAGAAGGGATGTCCACAAACATCTGGACATGTAGTGTGCAAGCATGAAAAATAATAATTATGCCGAAGTGAAAAATTCTAATTCTTCATTGCAGGAGTCTGTTTTTCTGCTTAATTTCTAACCATAACAGGAGTAAGTGGTTAATGATGCACTGCGCTGTTAATGTTGAAGAATTAATAAATTACACATGTTGTACTTGTTTTTAGCTCATTTCCAAATTTTAGCCAAGAGTTTATTTCAGCACATCATGTTTAGCAGTATAAGACTGTCTGGACACCCTACTGCTTTAGAGTCCAGTTGTACTAGCTTTCACCATTCTGATTAAAAGACCTACTGATGTTGAGAGAAGCACAGCTGGTCCAGGTTTTGGTCACCGGGTCAAAAGAGTCGCAATTCTTCAGGCCCTTCTGACCACACGGATCAGACCCTCCAACCACGAACAATCTGTTGTGCAAAGAGCACACACCTGCAATGCACACAGATATACACACACACACAGCACATTACCGGTTAATTCTATTTAGGATCCACAGCATTGCACACCATGTTTACATAACACTAAGGTTAAAATATTGCACAATACGGTGCTTAATAAACACCGATCAGCTGCAGGTTTCATTACTAACAGTGTAATTAGACTGGGTTAATTAGATGAAGAGCAGCAGATGTGGAGTATAAATCACTGTATCCACTACAGGAGAGGATCTGAACAGTAGAATCGTTCGTTACCAATGTTTTTAGTCTGTGATTACATGTATTGTGATAAATATTGTGTACTGCAAAAAAAGTCTTTAAATATCGTGATACAGTATTTTTGCCATATCGCCCAGCCCTAGTTGAGATTAAGCTGCAACAGTGTAGTTTAACAGTCCATTATAGTAAATTAATAACAATAATACATTATTTGATATTTCAAGTACTTTTTAAAACTTAAAGAAACTACTTAATGATAAAAAAGCTAAAACAAATGGTTACAGATTGTTTAAGTAAACCTCAGATGGTGTGTAAACCTACCTGCATTGCAGCGGTTAGTTCTGAGCTCAGGAACTCTGGACCACTCGTCAGCCCGTGGGTCATACATCTCCCCACAGCTCAGCTCATCTGAGTGACCATTAGAGCCACCCATTACATACAGCTGGCCCTAAAAAGTGCAGAATGACTGCATTTAGCCACTCGGAAAACATGCACACACGGCCACCCGATTATTATCATCAGACTCAGCAGAGAGACACCAGGCCTCACCATCAGGACTGCCATCTGGAAACGGGCACGAGGGGTTCTCATCGGAGCAATGAAAGTCCAGCAGTCCTTCTTAGGGTCATAACACTCAACAGTCCTCAAACACTCCTCCCTGTTGTAGCCACCTGTTAGTGGAGGAAAGGTTTAGTTTGGCGGACGGATCTGTAGATCTCCTATGGTATTTATACTAAAACCCAAATGTGAGGAAAAACCTCATGTAAACACAGAATTGCTTAAGACAATCACTCTGGAGTCTGGACTCTATCCAGTCACAACAAAAACAACTACAACTACAGCACGTCTACCTGCAGCGATGAGCTTTCCGTCCAGTTCGGCGGTACCCAGTCCAGAACGGGCGTAGTGCATGGGTCTCAGCAGCCTGTCAGTGAGCTCGCTAGGTGAGGCCTCCAGACTGCGGCTCTTCTGCAGGCAGGGCGTGGTGGAGGGAGAGCTGTGGGGGCTGCTGCGGCCATGCAAAGAAATCACACACAACACACCCCGCAGGACTGCCAGGCACAGATACGTACTATCTGAAACACAGGACAAGTAGATAATTGCTTGTTAATATTACAGTGCGTGTGTGTGTGTGTGTGTGTGTGTATAAATATTATAACTAACATCACTCCAAAAATACTGGATGGAGCATCACCGTCATTTCAGAGAACACAGTTCTTCCACTGCTCCACAGCTCAATGCTGAGGGGCTTTATACTCCTCTAGCCCACACCTGGCAATAGGCAGCATTGTGCCAATAGGCTCATGTTGATCTGCTCCAGAGAGTCCTAAACTAATAGCAGTACTTCTCTACAGGGCCTAGGCAAGCTGTGTGTGTGTGTATTTCCACATCCGTGTCAGCAATAGGTGGTACTTGGGTGTGTCCACAAACATTTCATGTGTCCACAAACATTTGGACATACAGTTTATGTGTCATTACTGACTCAGTAGGTGCAAGATCATCTGTTTGGAATATTGTGGATGCTTGTAACCGCTTTGGAAAATCAGAAAGGAATGAAGGAAGTCAGACTCACTGTTGGTTTTCTCAGAGGCGATGTATTTCCACTCATGTTTGTTGGGCTGGCCGTTTGGGCTAGAGGAGGAGGGGGAGGCTGCATTCGTCTGTTTCTGCACATTTTCACGAAGGGCTTTCTTCTGCAAAACCAAAAGCGGACAGTTACAAACCACTACCGCCTGAACAGACTTCTCCCTAATCAGGAACCTCTAATAGATCTAGAGGGCCTACTGCATTCTCCATGCCCTACAGTAACCATGTTTCTGGTTACAAGTGGCTAATAAAGGAGGAAGAAAATGCTAACCTCCACCCTTGCAGCTTGGCAGCACCATGTGTGTAATAGGAGGAGAGCAAAACAAGTGGGTGGAAACTGGCCATGACTAAATTGGGGTGGGGTGTCTAATAAAAGTGACTAAGTGATGTCTAATGAAAGTGAGGAAAGGGAGAAACTACTCCACATGTCCACACAACTCTAGGGTTTGCCATAGATGGCAACACTATGTAAAAAGTACACTCTGTTTATTATGGTCCTTATAGAGTATTGCATGTAGATCATATATACAGTATGCATATGTTAATTATACATACATTATGTCTATATTATTATTATTACTATTATTATTATTGTCAACATAACCTGTCAATATGTCTGGCTCTAAATTTCTGAAATCTTCATAAATGACCATTTGTAAATGACCATGCTCACAAAGTTTGCACCTGTACAAACTGGATATGGTCATCCTCAGAGCCTGAGACTTCAGCCTCCTCCACCACTCCACCATCATGCAGTTTGTGATCTGCTGAGTAGTAGAGTGTTTGCACCTGAAACAACACAGTAACAAAACTCTATGTGGTCATTTCCTTTCACAAAACAAGGCTTTAGTCCAGTCTATTAAGGCAGAGAAGTCAGCAGTCAGTGCACACACCCTCATGAGGTATATAAACAACATGATATGAAATATATATATACTGGTACGTGCTTCTGTGAAGATGAAAAAAGTATTTTTTTCAGATAAAATATCAATAAATATAAATATAATTATTGTCTTTAACATTTTCCTTTTCCCCAATTAGAGTAGCTTTTATAGACCTACATAGAACAGCAGACCTACAGTATGCTTAAAACAACAACAGGAGAGACAAAGCAATTGCAAAAAACATGGAGTTAACAACAGGAAGCTTCACATTGCTGGAAGTTGTAGGTAAGGATGTTTATACTGACCTCATCCATCAGTTTCTCCAGCGGGTCTCCACTCTCCCAGAGGTTGCGCTGGACCCAGCTTATCACCTTAGAGTACAGCTTTCCATTACTCGGCAGGTTCAGGTTCTCTTCCAGCATCACCTCCAACTAGCAAACGCCACAAGGACACAGTTTAAGAACTCGTCACCTCTTCACATTTAACTCTTCTGTTAAGAGTATATTGACACGGGACAGTCGTGAAGGTTAGAGAAGCAGACTTTAGACCAGATGGTTGCTGGGACAGGACCCACAGGACATGACTGAAGGGCCCTGGTGTTTACTGCACGTTTGGGTTAAATGTGGGGACAAATGTCAATGTGTGCAGCACAAATGGCGATTTAGTGGTTCCACTTCTTTCTTTGTTTCATTGTCGACCACATATGCTCACCTGGCTGGAGCTAGATGCACCAATTACCATGATGCAATTTGCATAAGGCTAAGCAAGCGTAATCCTGGTTTCAGTCATTAGTAAGGGTTTCATCCAAACATTATGTATATTTTGCTTTATTAAACAAAAGAAAGAATTGACGGACATGTCAAGTATTGAATGCAAGTAGGAGCTGCTGCTGACATTATGAAGCCATAATGTTTTTGATGTCGCTGCACTTTTACGATGTTAAATGCAGTGAAACAAACCGTGAGGAGAAGCTACACAACATTTTTATATTTAGACAGTGGATGGAAACCTGACTATTGTTTAATTAAACAGACAAAAGCACCTCTTCACACAAGGAATGGCTATGACTTTGCCACTGTGGATGTGAGTAGACGTAAATATTACCGTGATAATACACAATATGCTTTTCTTAGCATATTAAGGATTTGGCCAGTGCTTGAAGAGCCCTGATAAATTGCACATTTCATTACACACAGTGTAATTAGTCTGATTGTATGAAGTGCAGCACATTTTAAATATTAGTATTTGGATGATATTTTTTAAGTCTGTCACTACTGATGCATTTTGTCTGCAAACACGTCTATCGTGAAATATCATGCATCGTGAAAATGTCTTTAAATATTGTGATCTAATATTTTGACCATATCGCCCAGCCCTAAGCAGAGGCCCAGTATAGAAACTCTGTCTCTTAATATAACTGGTCCATTAGAAATCGTCTGCAAACTCACCTTAAGTCGAGGAAGTTTGAGGAAGTCGTCTTTCTCAGAGATATCCAGCAGATGTTCCTGGATGTAGCCATCAATCTTCCCCAACAGTCGTCCGTCGTTCATGCTGCTGGCAAAATGACGGTATGCAATGGCACTCTGGCAGTCCATCTTTGACAACAGGTAATCTCCACAGATCTGGATAAAAGGAGGGAAGAGAACAGAGAAAGCAGGTTCAGGTTAAGGGAGAAAGCTGCAGGGGCTCCTTACAATGATACCAAACACTCTCCCCTATTCAGGTTTAACAATGGTGTCACACTCACCTGTTTGACTCTTTCCATTTTTAGCTTTTTCGCCGCCGAGTAGACATCCCGCACAAGATCTCTTTCAGCTTTGAGTCTGTAAAAGGACAAAGCAAGGCAATTTCTTTTAAATCACCCTTGAGCTTTCATGGCAAGTTCACTAGATATGTCTCACAAGACAAAAATAAGATTTACACTCCAAAGGATCAGGGACCTTAATTTTTGAACACTAAACCAAATTATAACAAATACTTATAAATACATGTAAATTAGGGCTGCAAAATATAGCATTTTAGCATCTTCATCATAATGTGGGTATGCCCAATTCCATGTAAGGCAAGTTTAATGTAATAATATTTAATATGAATTAATAATATTTAATAAGAACTTTTTCGCTGTGCAATGCAAAAGGAAAATTCATAGTTCTCAATTTTCACAATATATCTACCAGAGATGGAACATCTCTGCCTAATACTCTAATTACTCTTTTTACTTAAATTTTCGGTACGTAGATACATGTATTATTCATATTGTGACATGCTGGATCATCCAGCAAATCTGATATTCCTGTATATTTTTAATATTGATATACATTTATTGCAGAAAAAGAACTGCTGCAATGTAATTTCCCCCAATATCATGCAGCCTTAATGTAAATAAATGTAATGAGAGTGTGCACATGAAATCCCAATTTAATTCTGTGGCTATTTTCAGACATAAAATTTTGTTTTAAAAAGTTTTTGTCTGTTTGCCACTATAAACAGCTAGATGAATTCGTCAAATCATCCAATAATTTTAATAATAATATCAAAAACCTCTTTAATCAGCAATTTACATAACATACTGTGCACGTATTAAGACTCACTGTGCAGTATAGGCGAAGTTAAGCAGGATTTCTACAGCTTCTGGGTTCAGGTCATCAAACTTCACCAGAGAAACACCCCCCTGAGGCTCCGCTTCACTGTTAAACACCTCAAACAGGTAAGGACTGCAGCAGGCCAGGACTGCACGGTGGGCCATTAGCTCATGACCACAAACCTAAACAATAACAAACAACCACAAGTAGGTGGTGAATCTTACAAGAGTTACCAGTTTGATGGATATGCCTACTGTTGTCAGCATATCGGTCACTTTATCGGAAACACCAAACATACAGGTTCATTAAGTCTGTATGAAGCTAATGACTATTAAATTAATTGAGCTTCTGCTCATCAATGGAAAGGGACCACCATACGACCATGACTGCCCAGATACTATTTGAGTGGTAGACCACTTTCAGCTCTGGGACTGATATGGTAAGACATGGTATTGTGTGTGTCGCTGGTACGAGCGTATAAGGAACAGTGGTGTTATTGCCACTTTAATAGATAGCCCACTTATTTTTGATGCATAGGTTGCGACTGCATGGATATTGTGGGGGGTGGACCAACTGCGTCACCTCATGAAATGGGCATGGCTGTGAGATGGGCCGGAAATCAGCGGGGTAAAAAAACAAAAACAGTAGAAGAGATAAGCACACTGTCATCTCACACAGGGTTGTATTTTGTAATCCACACGGAAAGAGTTGTCTAATATCTCCTGTTTTGAAACTGCAATAATCAGCGCTTCCTCCATACTGACTCAGACATACAGAGCAGAGACATACAGCATGCAGCATAGGTCACACAGCCAGAACCGCAGTGCTACTGGTCGAGGACACAAATGAACTTTGTCCAAATTTATTTGCCCGGTCCCTGTGAATCTCACTGAAATGCAAGAAAATCAGCAGACAGAAACCCAGTGTGACCATAGCTTTAGCAACCCTGCTGTGCCGGATACACCTGCATAGTGTAACTTCCACTGTTCCACAGTAGTGCCATTCACCTGCAGCCTGACGTCACAGAATTGGCCGCTCTTCCGCAGGGCGTTCATCTTCGCCACAGTGGAGTCCAGAAAGCTCTCATCTTCAAAAACCAAACAGCCGTTGGGAATCATTCTGAAGGCTCTGTAATGGACAAGTACAAGCAGTGTGAGATAACCATACTAGACAACTACACAATCCACAAATACACAACATCTGAGAGTTTTGGGAGTGTCCGATTACCCACCAAGTAATGACTGAAGTCTAAGTGGTCTAGTCTCTTGCGAAGGCACGGAAAAGGTGGCGCTAGTGGTCCAAAGGCAACGTCAGCACCAGCACTTCAACTCCGTAGGTTAAAGAACACAGCCTTTAGAGTTTTGATTATGTAAGATGACCTGAAAATAAAACAAGAAGCATGCTGAAAATACATCGGTCTTCAAGTAATACGCACACTTATACATATACAATGCAATGATGTTATCATAACAGGTTTCTGAGAATGTTGTGGAGATTAGAACACAAATACTAACCAACTGCATGTTTTTGTTTTATGACAAATAGAACATAATAAGGCAGTTTTGATCATTTATATGTTTACAAATGTGGTCCAGTGGTACTTTTTCACCTGTTCCAACGTGAAGCTTGGAAAAACTCAATATTGTGAATATAATACTATTTATCATTAACACGTATTCAGGTATCGTGACACAAAAAGACCCAGCCTTACTTATAAGCCACGTCCGTACAGTCCTGTGAAAAAAGACCCCATGAAAATCATGAGGGCCCTATTTTAGCCATCTATTGACAAGTTGTTGATTTAGGGCGTCTTAGTGCGTCTTTGCTATGGTAACGACGGGGAAAGTTCACCTTGCGCGGCTTAAAACGCACAAAAGTCATGTACTAAGTCTCTTAATTAATTATGGGTGTGTTTATTTTGGGCGCAATCAGCATGACGCTCCCCATTCTCTTTGAGAGCCAGGTGCGGTCTGACTTTGGCGGATTGCTATTTCAAAAGGCTGCACGCACCGGTGTTGACAATTCACTGCTGAGATAGCAACGGACGTCTGACTGTAGACGAACGGACGTCTGTCTAGACTGTTTTCAGTCAGTGGAGCTCCTGCTGTGTTTTCCTCTGCTGAGATACACAGCAATACTCCAGAAACTGACCTGAACACCCCTCATTTCCAGACCACTGCGCCCATCAGCGTAGAGATATTCGTTTAAACGCTGTAGGCCGTTGGACTGAACTTGCTAGGACGTCCTGACCTGGCCGTGTTGGTCCGCTGTTCCACTTGTAAATGAAATGAGTACAGTGAAACGGACGATTTCTAAATGTGAGATTTCTGCATCCATCTTTCTGAAGGCCTCAGAGAGCTCTTCAGATCTGGCCATTTGTCACGGCAAGCTTTCTTAAATTGTTAGCAGCTAATTTTTCGAATACTTTTCCCATATGTGACTGGCTCTTCCCTTTCCACTTCACATTGTACTGTGGGATAATAGTACCCGTAGGTTTTCAAGGGGTCTCCTAATTTAGCTTTTCGGTCGAATGACTAATGTTCTCGTTACTTTTAGTCTTAACCGTTATTAGAAGAGTAACAGTAAGCGTGAAAAAACGGATTTGCTCACTGCGGCATCCCAGACAGCGCTCAGTCCATTCACTAATTACAGGTACTGAAGCTGAACGCCAACGTCACTAGTCTACTATCAGCACACGACTGGAGGCGTGAGGATCCAGGTCAATTGGTTTATGGATTTAACCCAGAGGACAGCATTAACTGGACCTCTACCTGGAACGCTCCATCATTACACAGCTCGAACATCCCAGGAAATGTAATAAAGGAATATAATTAAGGAGGAATCCCACAAATTTTCAGTCATCCAAACTTCTGTATAGTGATAATTAAAATAATTTAGATTGGGGGTTGGTGTGAAATGGTGAAATGGAGACGCCAACCTTCTTTAATTCAGCTTTTAGATGCATTAGACTTAGAATAATTCTGTAAGGTTCATGTATTAACAGTTCAATAATGTAGATTTTCTTTATGAAATTAATATTTTATTGTATCGTTTTCATTAAATGTTCTGTATTGTATGAATGCAGATAACCTACAACTATAGCAAATATACAAATATATACAAATATAGCCATTTTATTTACTATCCAAACCCACCAGTCAACCTACAGGTGTTCAGATATGTTATTTGAATGCTGATGGTTTAAATAGCAGAAATTCTGGTGAAAATAAGAGTTTTAGTTGGGGACTGTTTTACCTCGTAACGTTTTGCATGCTTCCCTCCACCATTTAAACCTTAAAAAACACAGTTTTCAGAAGGTTTAACCTAAAAATATCATAAAACAAGGTACCAGGTACCAGACAGCACGTCTACAGTCCTTTAGTGTAATACCTTTCCATTAGGAATTTCTAGAGGCACTCAAATCTTCAATTCACGCCTCTAAAGCACTCCTAACGACATGTATTTATCTACACACTGCAGAAACTAATTAGCCCCATTCCTTTTAACTGTCCACTAGTTTTACACCCATTTAAATCTACTGTAAATCACAATGAGCCGAATAAACAAAGATACGGTGATCTACATGCTGAAAGGGCCGATCTAGCACATTGTGTGCAGTGCATTGTTACTGTAATGCTGGCCTTGGCAATACTGATATTACAGAATATGCAATATGCAAATACAGAATCATCCTAACCAATCAGCGCTGTGACTGCCCAGACCAATCACAGCTCTGGGTGAGCATTTGTGGGGTATGCCAACATGTATGCATGCAAACCTGTAAGTCAATTAATTAAGTCTAAGAGAAAGCTGGCCAATATTTAACCACATCAAATAAAAAATAAGAATTTGCCCTTATTGATTATTATTGCTCATACACTCATTCAGTCAGGCCAGGTTTCTCACTTGGATCTGATTAGTCTAAAGGTGTCCATACACTTTTGGACAACTCTATAATATTTATAATTATATATAATATATAATATATAATATATTTATATTATATCTAGTCAGGTGTACAGGCATTTTCTTTATTTGTGTGTGCACCTGTTAGTAACCCTGTCTGATATGTCTGTATCTGTGTGATATGGGAATAATAATAATAATAATAATATTAGTGATAATAATAATAATAATGTTAATAAAATAAATAAATATAATTAAAAACACCTTATCTTGCCTGTCTAATAAATTATAAATTATCTGTCAGCACATTTGTAATATATTGAAGAATTATTTAATATCTAATGATATTAATATTGGCCTAATACCCCCCTAAAATCACTAAACCCGGCTGAGCTACACACACAGACGGTCACTCAGCACGTCTAACATTTAACAGACATCTTACCGGGTATCTCTGACTCTCTGAGGCGGCAGACATGATTTAATAATCCCAGAAATGCGATAGAAACTCAAAATTCACAGAAACCGGCAGACCAACACCCTCTCCCCGACCCCAGCCTCCAACAGCTCTGCGCGCCAGCTGAACAGCAGCCCGCGTTTATCGACGCAGAGCCGGGAAGGGGAGGAGCTTGGGGCGTGTCCCAATATGTATCTAGCCACTAGCGCGCTGCACACTACAGACTTTAGCTAGAAGTAGACAGTGAAAAGGGACGGAGCCGAGCCAAGTAGCTAGCAAGCTTGCTAGTAAAGCGTTTGGGATGATGTTATCCTACAATATAGAAGTTAGCTAGATTCTGTGGAAAAGCGTTTTTTATTAATAATATATTATTAATAAAGTGTTTCAGAAGATTTAAATGAGTGTTTTCTGTTTTTATTTTTAAATATAGCAGGGTTGTATTATTTTTATATATGGCATAGAACATGTCTTCTCAGCTGTATTTCATTAAAACAAATGTAGAATAAAAATTATAACGTCATTGCAGCAAAACTGTGCAGATTGGAACACAGCCTGATTTATTTCTAGGGTACTTGGAAAGGGCGCACTCAAATACAGTCCAGATAGATAGATGGACGGATAGTTAGATTCTGTGGAAAAGTAAACGCTGCACACCATGGTTTTTCATCAATAATATATTATTAATAAAGTGCTTTAGAAGATTTAAATGAGTGTTTTCTGTTTTTATTTTTTTTATCTTATTTGCTATGGTATGCTAGCTAGAGAATATTGCTTTACGTATAGTCTCATCTTGTTTGTTTACATACTAGATATATAGTAGACAGACATAGTGACAATAATATATTGGCATAGAAAATGTATTTTCAGCTATATTTCATAAGACAAAAATGTAGAATGTCATTACAACACAACTGTGCAGATTGGAACGCAGCCCTGATTTATTTCTAGGGTACTCAGAAAGGGCGCACACACATATAGTCAAGATAGATAGATAGATGGATAGACAGATACTATAGAAACAAGTAGACATGACTCTAATTCAGATGCAGATACACATACTAATACAATAATTAAATAATAAAATTTATTTATTTAATATAATATTATATTTTAAGCTTAACTGCAGGCTAATGCATTCAGCTAAACTGAGAAATCCTGCTTGACAAATAAATAATAGGCATTGATGTTTGCTATGGAGCGGCTTAGTGAATGCCAGGATGGTACTAGGTGGCTCCTGGGCAATTGCCATGGTACTCTTTTGCCCCCTCATTCACTCCTAAGGAAAACAATCTGTACATCCAGGCAGTACACAAGCTCGAATCACACAGTAAGACCAAACAATCTGTTGTAGGTTGGAAGGGTGGCAATTTCTTAACAACTTTGGTGCAAATTGCTTTGCTTGCAAACTATAATGATTAAGTGTCTCAACAAAGTCTGATACAGTATATACAGTCATTAAAGTCATGTATGCCTGGAGCAATGGTGGTTATGTAATACTTTTACTCATATAAGCATGTTATTCTATACTAAACCCTCCAGCCTATATGAACAATGCACAAGCCACGCTGCCTCTGTTGGTCCATTCATGCAGGACAGATGAGTCCTGGCAGTGTGTACACAAATATTTCAGCCAAGGAATGTATGGGTTTACTAGCAGCCAGGCCGTGACTCACTCTGAGGGTTGTTTCGCTATCTGGAATGTGCTGTTGGAAGACTTTTTATACTTTTATGGTCTCTCTCATGCTCGCCGTCCGGTCATTCAAGCCAAAACATGAGATTTCAGAACAACAGCATGGCAACGCTGGCACTGAATAACACTGAAGGAAGTGGTTTAGGAAGGAAGGGCGATGCCCTGCTGAGGTTTATATTTTAACTAGTGTTCAGTGAATTAATAACAGATGAGTAATGAAGGACAGATATCAGTTCTAGATGTGTTTATTTATTTCATTTCATTTATGGCATTTAGCTGACGCTCTTATCCAGAGCGACTTACAATGTTACTCGTATTACAGAGGAGTCTTGTTCCCAAGGACCCATATTGGTGTAGCGCAGCATAGTCACCCAGACCTGGAATTGAACCCCAGTCTCGCAGGCAGCTAGTGGTGTTAGCTGTTGCACCACACCAACCACCACTGTTTACAGTTGCTTTGTTTGTAAATAGGAAGAAGTAAACAATGTCTTTAGGAGACACCCTTTCACAAAGCAAGCGATACATGTTTTCTTTTTTTTCCTTTTTAATCTTCCACTATTTTACCATCATAACCATCACATATAAAACTCAGAAGACACGTGTGAGGTTGACTGGTGGGTTTGGATAGTCATTTCTAGCACATATCATAGTGATTACCTAGCAACACAATAGCAACCACCTATCCAAAACACTTACACCGTATTAACCATGTAGCAAAAGCCAAGCAACTGCCTTCTCCTAGTTCCACTTGCCACCCCTTTTGTATAAAATGTCATATTTGTTGCAAAGCAACCACCTAGCAACAACATGGCAACTACCTAGCAACTTCAAAACAACCACCTAGCAACACCACCAAACCACCACCTCCATACCAACCAACACTACAATCAACACATCTAGCAAATACTTAGCAACACCATAAAAAAACACCTAGCAGCATTAAAGCACCCATCTTGCAACCACCTAGCAACACCATAGAAACCATCTGTGAAACCATAGCACTTGGGATACCATAGCAACCATGAAGCAACATCATAGCAAACACCTAGCAATGCCAATATAACCACCCAGCAACTACTTAACAACCCCATAGTAACCATCTGGAAAAAAAACATCACAGGTTTCACCCTAGTGACCACCTAGCAACAACCAAGCAACTACCTTCTCCTGGTTCCATTCCTCACCCCTGTCAAGCCCTCCTTTTTCTGTATAAAAGGTGCAATACATTGCAAAGCAACCACCTAGCAACAACCTAGAAACACCATGGTACCTACCTAGCAACACCACAGCAGTCACCTGGTTACTCCATAACAATTACCTTGGATGCCATAGCAACCACATGGCATCACCTTAGCAAGCAACAATCAACACCATACCAACCAACACTACAGTACCCACCTCACAACCACCTAGCAACACCATAGAAACCACCTGTGAAGCCATAGCACTTGGGATACCATAGCAACCATGAAGCAACATCATAGCAAGCACCTAGCAATGCCAATATAACCACTCAGCAACTATCTAACAATCCCATACTAACCATCTGGACCATAGTGACCACATAGCAACAGCCTAGCAACTGCCATGGTAACTGACCAATTACAAGAGTGCAAGTATGACCCATAAAATGACCCTTAAAGGCCTCTGCCACGGTTATGGCCCTTATGGCCATGGTTTGCAAACATGCCATGTGCCATAGTTTCGGGTGACTCGGGATGACTGGGATTGCTGGCAAAGTTCTGTAAAGCTTGCCCAACCTAGCAACAGTTGTTATGAAGTGACCCACTTGTTGCTAAAGCAACAGATGTAGCTGAACCACATCAGATGGACAGAGTACTGCGAACATTGCTGAAGTTGAACAGGGTTTATTCACAGCTTTAATAGTGCAGAAGTAAAGTATGTCAGCGAGGCTGTAAATCTGAAATGATTGACAGGCTTCCAGGAATCAGAGCAGTAGGAGCGAAGAGAACAGCACACACAAGAGATCACGGCCTACGGACCAATTTCATGAATATGCTCCTTCAGAAAGATTGCATTATAAGATTGTCCCGGGAGATGTTCTGAACATTAGATAAGGCCACGCTGAGACGTTTATACGACCTCCAGCTGAGTTTATTGCCTCTATCACTCTCTGAACCCATATGTGGCTTCCTGTGACCCTGTTGTACGTATTGTTATTGATGGGAAACAGTGAGAGAGCCTCACAGACTTGCCTGCTTATTTATCCATTGCTATCATGCCTTTCGTTATGCTGCTACACCTTAAAGGCAGTGGGCGTCTTTCCTATTTCTCACCAAATTGCCCAATATCTGAATACCCCAAGGCCTCCTGGCATTAATAACATGTGCCCTTGCATTAAAAAGGGAGCTTGAGCTACACTATGCGCATAAAAACACTATCTGTCCAAATGCTTGTGGACACCCCTTCTAATTAATGCATTCAGCTACTTTAAGTCACACCCTTTGCTGACACAGATGTGCAAATGCACACAAACACACACAGCTTGTCTAGTCCCTGTAGAGAAGAAGTACTGCCAATAGAATAGGACTCTCTGGAGCAGATAAACATCATGAACCTATCGGCACCATGCTGCCTAATGCCAGGCGTGGGCTAGTAGAGGGGTATATATAAAGCCCCCCAGCATTGAGGAGCTGTGGAGCAGTAGAAGAACTGTGTTGGTGGAGCTCCATCCGGTACTTTTTTGGGATGAGGTGGGGCGTTGGGGATGGTGAGGTGGGGTGGTGATCATCATCCAACATCCTGACCTCACTAATGTCTTGTAGCTGAATGGAATCAAATCCTCACAGCAATGCTCCTCCTCCAAAATCTGGTAGAAAGTCTTCTTCAGGATAAACTGCAGGTGAGTTAGCAGACAAAAATCTGTCAGAAAAATATCTAAATAAATAATGAAAATGTGGTTCGCCCTGTGCAACTATACATCTACAATAACATATGTATTATTTTTATTTTTATCATCTGAGTTTGAGGCCTCTGTAGATCACTGTGGCTGCTTTGACCACTGCTTTGTTTTGCTGGTCAGAGCAACCTGTCTGCACTTTCTAAAATCTCGACGCTTCCCAGAGTCCAGCGCTGTTTGACCAGCAGCTCCATGTGACAGCTTCCCAGTATTAGCTGTTATCGCCAGCAGATTCATTGTTGTCATTCAGGGCCTGCTGTGGCAAAGGCCTTCTGAAGCACAAAGCCAGCGTTTAGACTGAGCAGATCTAATGAGCTTTACTGAGTCAACAGCCTGCCAACACACACACACACACACACACACACACACATACACACAAAACATTATTACACAATATACTGTATAATATATACAGCATAATATACTGTATATTAATAGCCTCAACCTGTCCTGCCTTTTCACTGAGGTGTGCTATCTCAGAGAGAGTGTGTGTGTGTGTGTGTGTGTGTGTGTTTGAGCGGCTCTAGCCTACGTGTTTATGGTAAAAATGCCTGCAAAGCAAACAGAGAAAGGACATTTGAACCGGCAGGTGAAGGTCATGCCACTATAACAGGACTGTCACTATTGATTATAATTGTAAATTAGGCAATATTGATGATTAATTATGTTATCAGTTTTTTTAAAGGTCATAATTAAAATAGTCTTAACTGATCAATAACAAACCATGCACAGCCTTTCAAATGTACAGTATGCATGTCTGCTGTATGTAGCTGTACAGAAATATACACAGTATACCTGCATGTACTGTATGTATTGTGTATGTATTCTCCATATATACAGTACATATATCCACAGTTTGGGTGCCCTTGTTCAAATGACACATTTTGTTGATAGTTATCCTTTAAACAAAACAACTTAAATATGGGATATTTTGAAACATTTTCCAACACATTTTTTTTTTCAGTTTATTTACTGAATTTAACATTTAAAACCATCTTTATATTTACATCACAACAAATACAACTGTACCTTCCACATTTCAACAAAATATTTGTAACATATTTAATAACATTACAAATAAATAAATAAAAATCTCTCTCTCTCTCTCTCTCTATATATATATATATATATATATAGAGAGAGAGAGAGAGAGAGAGATAGATAGATAGATTGATAGATAGATAGATTTTTTTTTTATTTGTAATGTTGTAATAAATGGAATTGGAATGAAATTCCACATATTGTTGCTTTTGCACAAAAACCTTGTATCTTAAAAATAGCTTTCAATAAAAGTCACTGTAAAAAGATTTAATTTAGAGCATTTCTATTGGTCCGTTCATCATCTGACACAATATAAAGGAAAACAGCCAGATTCACATTATGTCAAAAGGGGGAAAATTATGATATGCTCTCATTGTATGTGTGTTTGTTGTTGTTGATGTTTTTAATGTTCCTATAATTACCATGGTCATGAGCTGCTGCATGTGTGTACACTAGTGCTGTCACTATCAGTTATATTAGTTATTATTCTTTGGTTATCTAGAATTTATTTTGACAAATCACTTTAATCAGTTTTTTAAAAATGAAAACAGACTTAACTGAGCAACAATAACTCATGCAGAACGTTCAGTCATTTATTGGTGGGTAAAAACTAGGAATGTATAAAAGAATGTATAAAAATAAATGCATATTGCTGAGTGTATAAATCAGGCTCTGTTTCTTACTGTCAGAGAAACTGATAAACTAATTTAGAATATGCTTCAAAAATCAGGTAAACTGCCAAACTAGTGGCTGCAGGTTTTATAGAGAAGATCGAGTTTAATTCATTAATTAATCGACTTGTTTACTTTCTAATCAATGAATGTGCTGAAGGTGATCTCGGCACTATACAATGTATTAATAACTCTGCTGTAAGATCAATCAAACCTCAGGTATAAAAGGTATAAACGATCTTACTGAAGCTTTTATCTTCAAACATATCAACAACACTACTTCTAACATTGGGTGACAAAGTCCAGATGCTCAGAGATATGATGTTCCCAGGAGCTTTAAATTTCTGTTCTATTTTTATCCAATTATCAGCAGCACATGAATCAATTACGCATAATAAAACAATTAGGCTCCTAAATGTCCCCTATTTTCACGTCCATGTGGAATTAAGCACACTGAATCAAAGCTATAATAGGAATAGGATCATACTGGATTTCATTTAGTTTCTTTGCTTGCAGTTTTACGGACACTTATAAAGAAAAGTTCAACAGTTAAAATGAACTTCAGCACTGTTTAGCTCATTGCATTTGAAATGTCACCAACTTTATATAACATTTTTACCTTTACAGCTTCAAAATCAGTGTGATGCTCCTCTGACTGTAACAGGGAGAATAGCGTCTCTATCATTGCTACTCCAGGCTTGCTGCTAACTGCACTATGTAACTCTGGTGAAGCCGACAGGACAGCAGACTCTAGAGAGTCGCCCAGGTGCTCGTTCAGTCTCTCGTCACTTCAAGAATTGACCTCTGCAACTCTCTTCTGGCTGATCTCCCTCTGCGCACCATCAGACCCCTGCAACTCATCCAGAATGCAGCGGCACGGGTCGGGTCATCTTCAATGCCATGTTCAGCTCCTCCTTTTGCTGCTGTGTTCTCTCTTCACTGTAGCTTCCTGTAGCTGCTGCCCAGGTCATCAGATTCAGACCCCTGACTCTGGCCTACAAGGCCAAGACTGGACCAGCCAGCCCCTCCGTACTTGATGGCGATGGTCAAAAGCCGATCTGCACCAAGAGCCCTTCCAGCTTCAAGTACGGCTCGGCTCGACCCGCCATCCTTTAAGATCCACGGAAGACGAGCGTCCAGACTTTTTACTGTCCTGCACCGAAGTGGTGGAACGAACTTCCCCTGGGTGTCCGAACAGCAGTCCAACACTCGCTGTCCTCAAACCCAGACTGAAGACCCTCCTCTTCTGAGAGGACTTGGGCGAATAGTACAGTGGTCACCTTTTTGACTTGTGTTTAGTAGAGTCTAAGATTAGAGGTATCTTTGAACTATTAGTCTATTCTAACTAGCTGAGGTCTTTCTTGGGTAAATAGCAAAACACTTTTGTAAGTCGCTCTAGATAAGTACATGTAAATGTACTGCGTTAGGCTGCATAACCCGAGTCATATTTCAGTAAAATCCTGTAATAGAGGGTATGCACGTGACGTTATAGCCATGGCCTCATCCACTGAGTGGAAGTAGAAGTCTAGTAGAAAGACAGTTACTCCAGCAAAAGCAGGATACTCTCTTTAATGCCCTTTAAGAAACAATGAATGAGCAGGTGTCCCAATACTTTTGTCCATATAGCGTATGCACATTGTAGGCCTTTAATGTTCCTCTCTCCAAGACAGCAGTCTACGTTTGCTGTATACCTGTACATCAGAGCGGTTGAACTGGTTCTGTCATCAGATCTGTGAAGACTGTTTAAGATGAAGTGGGTAGACGACCTGTGAAGCTTGTGTTCACCCAGTGTCTCCATGGTGGGTTTCTAAGCGAACACAATCGAGGACATAGCAATAGTGCTTAGGACACAATAAGCAAGCACTTAAAGAACACAACAGCCTCTACCAAGCTGACGGCTGCCTTTGACAGGTGAATAAACCTCTGAATCCAAGTCCTTATAATGAGGCCCTGAACCGAGCTGAACCAGGACAACAGGGCTGAGATCTGCATCACATTTTGAGCATCAGGACATCTATAGGACGGCTATAAGCTCATTTCTGGTTAAAACTCCTGGTTAGAGCTGACAGAAAGGCTACAGTAGCTCAGTTGACCACTCTGTACAACTGTGGAGAGCAGAAAAGCAGCTCAGACTGAACACCACCACCACCTCCAACCTTGAGGAGGATACAGAGCTCCACCAGCAGAAGAACCACGGCAGGTTCCTCTTCTTTCAGCCAAGAACAGAAAGCTGAGGCTGCAGTGGCTCACCAGCTCAACACTGGACAGCTGAAGACTAAAGAGCCGCAGCCTGGTCCGATGCTGGTGGTGGAGGTGGTGTAATGGTGTGGGGAGGGTTTTCTTGGCACACTAACTAGGTCTGTTAATATCAACCAATCATCACGTGAAGACTACACAGACTATCTGAGTATCGTTGCTGATCATGTGCATGCCTTCATGACCACAGCTGACCCGATCTTCTAACGGCTACTACCAGCATGATTATGCACTGGGTCTCGAAGCAAAGGGCTCTCAAACATCGTCAGGACATAGTAGAACGGGAGATTGGCAGTAAGATCCAACAATGCAGCTTGTGAAATCCATGCCACAAGGAATTGAGGCAGTTTTAAGAACAAAAGGAGGCCCAGCCGAGTATTAGTAGAGTGGTCCTAGTAGTACGAGCCTTAAAAGTGTCAGTAGTGCCGTCTTTAGTTTCAGTGTTGAAGGTCACACGTCTGTGTGTGTTTACAAAGCATTCCTAATGAGTATTTAGGTCCCCCTTGTTTTGCCAGAACAGCTCTGACCCATCGAAGCATGGACTTCACAAGACCTCTGAAGGCGTCCTGTGGTATCTGGAACACCAAGAGTAACGTTAGCAGCAGATTCTGCAAGTCCTGTACGTGTCAACCATCAACAGGCCTTAGGCCCCAATGACCCAATGTCTTCCATGGAGCACTTTTGGTAGGTACTGACCACTGCATACCGAGAATACTTCACCAGACCCGACTGGTGTTTTGGAGAGGTTCTGACCCAGTTGTCTAGAACATCACAGTTTGGGTTCCTATTTCTCCTGGTCCAACACTTCACCTTCAAGAACGGACTGTGCACTTCCTGCCTAATATGTCCACCCCTTGACGGATGCCATCAGAACCATCTGACGGTGGTTTTAATGTTATGGCTCACTGTGAGAGAGTGACTAGCAAATAATGAGTCATAACTGAATCATCTAAATGGCCAGATGTTTGTGGACACCTGCTTGTCCAGTGTTCTGTCTGAAATCAGGGGTATTTCCAGAGATGTTGTCCCACTTTGCTGCAGCAACAGCCTCCATTTTTCTGGGAATGCTTAACACTCTTGGGACATTGCTGGGTGGAGGATTTGATTGCATTCAGCCACACAAGAGCACCGGTGAGGTCAGGTACTGATGTTGATTGCTGAATGATGATTACTTTTGCCACTCTAGACCATCCAGCTTTAGCTAGTAGCTGTTTTTTAGATGGTCTAAGCTGGTCTTTGATGGTCAAGGTGGTTCAAAAGCTGGCCCACAAGAAAACATACCCTATACTGGTAAGTTAGCTGGTTAACCAGCTCCTAACCTGCTTGAGATTTTCCAGCAGGGTCACGACTGGCAGACTTCATAAAACTGGCACAATAGCGCCATCTGTCGTTTATCTGATGCAAGAACACCTGCTTGGTTTTAGACTTGACAGACAGTTAGCACTGACTTAATCCGTACCCTGCTGATGGTCTTAGCTGGTCTCTGATGGCCAAGGTGGTCGAAAAGCTGGTCAGCCAGATGAAAGCATAACCAATGCTGTTAAGCAAAGTGGTTAATAAGGTTTACCCAGCTTAGATTCTAACCAGAATTGCATAGGTTTTCATATGAGGCTTCATTTATTGGTTTAATTGGTTGACCAGCATGACCAAGCTGACTAAGCTGGCTCATGCTGGTTGACTAGTTTGGTCAAGCTGGTCATACTGGAGGACTAGCATGGTCACAATGGTCATGCTGGTTGACTGTAGTGGAGGACCAGCATGGTCACAATGGTCATGCTGGTTGACTAGTTTGGTCAAGCTGGTCATACTGGAGGACCAGCATGGTCACAATGCTCATGCTGGTTGACTAGTTTGGTTAAGCTGGTCATACTGGAGGACCAGCATGGTCACAATGGTCATGCTGGTTGACTAGTTTGGTCAAGCTGGTCATACTGGAGGACCAGCATGGTCACAATGCTCATGCTGGTTGACTAGCTTGGTCAATGCGGGCGGTCATACTGGAGGACTAGCATGGTCATGTTGGTCATGCTGGTTGACTGGTGTGGAGGACCAGCATGGTCACAATGGTCATGCTGGTTGACTAGTTTGGTCAAGGCAAGCTGGTCATACTGGAGGACCAGCATGGTCACAATGCTCATGCTGGTTGACTAGTTTGGTTAAGCTGGTCATACTGGAGGACCAGCATGGTCACAATGGTCATGCTGGTTGACTAGCATGGTCAATGCGGGCGGTCATACTGGAGGACTAGCATGGTCATGTTGGTCATTCTGGTTGACTGTAGTGGAGGACCAGCATGGTCACAGTGGTCATGCTGGTTGACTAGTTTGGTCAAGTTGGTCATACTGGAGGACTAGCATGGTCACAATGGTCATGCTGGTTGACTAGTTTGGTCAAGTTGGTCATACTGGAGGACTAGCATGGTCACAATGGTCATGCTGGTTGACTGGTGTGGAGGACCAGCATGGTCACAATGGTCATGCTGGTTGACTAGTTTGGTCAAGGCAAGCTGGTCATACTGGAGGACCAGCATGGTCACAATGGTCATGCTGGTTGACTGGTGTGGAGGACCAGCATGGTCACAATGCTCATGCTGGTTGACTAGTTTGGTTAAGCTGGTCATACTGGAGGACCAGCATGGTCACAATGGTCATACTGGTTGACTAGCTTGGTCAATGCGGGCGGTCATACTGGAGGACTAGCATGGTCATGTTGGTCATTCTGGTTGACTGGTGTGGAGGACCAGCATGGTCATGTTGGTCATGCTGGTTGACTAGTTTGGTCAAGGCGAGCGATCATACTGGAGGACCAGCATGGTCATGTTGGTTATGCTGGTTGACTAGTTTGGTCAAGCTGGTCATACTGGAGGACTAGCATGGTCATGTTGGTCATGCTGGTTGACTAGTTTGGTCAAGCTGGTCATACTGGAGGACTAGCATGGTCACAATGCTCATGCTGGTTGACTAGCTTGGTCAAGGCTAGCGGTCATACTGGAGGACTAGCATGGTCATGTTGGTCATGCTGGTTGACTGGTGTGGAGGACCAGCATGGTCATGTTGGTCATGCTGGTTGACTAGTTTGGTCAAGCTGGTCATACTGGAGGACTAGCATGGTCATGTTGGTCATGCTGGTTGACTAGCTTGGTCAATGCGGGCGGTCATACTGGAGGACTAGCATGGTCATGTTGGTCATGCTGGTTGACTGTAGTGAAGGACCAGCATGGTCACAGTGGTCATGCTGGTTGACTAGTTTGGTCAAGGCAAGTTGGTCATACTGGAGGACTAGCATGGTCACAATGGTCATGCTGGTTGACTGGTGTGGAGGACTAGCATGGTCACAATGGTCATGCTGGTTGACTGGTGTGGAGGACTAGCATGGTCACAATGGTCATGCTGGTTGACTAGTTTTGGAGGACCAGCATGGTCACAATGGTCATGCTGGTTGACTAGTTTGGTCAAGTTGGTCATACTGGAGGACTAGCATGTTTACAATGGTCATGCTGGTTGACTAGTTTTGGAGGACTAGCATGGTCACAATGGTCATGCTGGTTGACTGGTGTGGAGGACCAGCATGGTCACAATGGTCATGCTGGTTGACTAGTTTTGGAGGACCAGCATGGTCACAATGGTCATGCTGGTTGACTAGTTTTGGAGGACCAGCATGGTCACAATGGTCATGCTGGTTGACTAGTTTGGTCAAGGCAAGTTGGTCATACTGGAGGACTAGCATGGTCACAATGGTCATGCTGGTTGACTGGTGTGGAGGACCAGCATGGTCACAATGGTCATGCTGGTTGACTAGTTTTGGAGGACCAGCATGGTCACAATGGTCATGCTGGTTGACTAGTTTGGTCAAGCTGGTCATACTGGAGGACCAGCATGGTCATGTTGGTCATGCTGGTTGACTGGTGTGGAGGACCAGCATGGTCATGTTACGTTAACAGTTTAAATAACGTGAGGGAACAAGTGATTAAATCGAGGGAACATTTCAAATCTCCAAATATTATTTTTAGACATTGATCCATCAGGGGCTCTAAACCAAAGAACCCATTCTAGCACCTTTCCTTGTAAGCTTTCAGTGCTCTCCTCTCCAGTCCAGTAAGTGGCAGTGATGCACCGAGACTGATCTGACAACCTCCTGCAAATCCACTAGAGGATCACATTAGTTTGTTTGTTGGCTTTGCTGAGGCTTCATGTCTGTAGATCTGGACTACAGCTAGGAGAATGAGGTGTTGCGTCCCGCTGTGTGTAAACAGGACGAGGACCTCCACGTGTAGCCCGGTGTATTACCACCGCTTCCCTAAGAATGCAGAGACGTGCAGACTGTGGCTTTTGGTGATGAACCACCAGCTGGCAGCAGTGCCGTTCAGCAAAGCCATCGTGCAGAACCTGCGTGTGTGCAGTGACCACTTCTCCCTGGGCGATTACAAGGAGGGGGGAAAGCGGGATATTCTGAAACCTACAGCTGTTCCAAGTAAACGTCTGCCCACGATAAAGAGTGAACTCGAGGTAAGGTCTAGGTCACATCTCTCCGGCCTCACGAGCAGGGCTCTGCTGGTCAGAAGTATCCGTACGTAAACGCAGCCTTAGCTGCTGTGCGTCGGCGCGTCCTCCATCTTGGAACGGTCAAGGCCCGCTTGTAAACAAATACACGTGTACTGAGGGACACCGCGTGGACACAAGTATCGGGACACCTGCTCATTTAAAGTTTCTGCAGAGATCAAGGGTATTAAAAAGAGGTGATTCTGCTTTTGTTGGAGTAACTGTCTCTACTGTCCTGGGAAGAAGCCTTTCTGTGATTTGATGGATGTGGCATTGCTGACACAGATGTGCAAATGCACACACAGCTTGTCTAGTCCCTGTAGAGAAGAAGTAATGCCAATAGAATAGGACTCTTTGGAGCAGATATGCATGGACATATTTTGGCACCATGCTGCCTAATGCCAGGCATGAGCTGAAGGGGTATGGAAGAACTGTGTTCTCTGGAATGATGGTGGTGCGCCAGCCAAAACTTTTGGGATGAGTCGGGGTTGGTAATCGTCCCCCACTAAGGTTCTTGTCGCTGAATGCAATCAGTCAGATCCTTACAGCAATGCTCCTCCTCCAAAATCTAGTAGAAAGTCTTCTTCTCTGGACAGTAGAGGCAGTCACTCCAACAAAAGCAGGACCAACTCTTTTAATACCCTTGATTTCTGAACAACCAATGCATGAGTAGGTGTCCCAATACTTTTGTATAGTGTATTATATAGAGTCACACTAACCCATTTATTTGGGGCTTGCTCTGGAGCTGAATTTTCATCTGCAGTGGAAAGTGGAAGACATTATCAATTGGTATTTCTCCTAATGCCGCTAACATGCTTGATAAACATGCTTAATTAAAAAAATTAAAAATTGTTATCCTGTTTGCTATAAGAGCATGACCCATTGCTTTTCCATAATGTACAACATTGACTAAGCATTATTTGCTTAATTTGATAAGGTCCAAGCCTGTGATGAATATGGTACTTCAGCGACGCTGCCTGTGACCCCCCCACAAAAGACAGATTGTGACCCAACAGACTGGGACCAACAACTCACTGTAATGCTGATAAGCCCAGAAAGGCCAACGACAAGCACCTCCAGAAGGCCACTTCCTGGAACCCACTCTGCCAGACCAGCTGCACAAGCCAAGCTCAGTCAGTATGAGGTAAGCAAGCAAATACGTCATGTACAATTGGAGGAAAACCAGAAGTCTTACCAGACACCAGTACTATAAGTACTACAATATTACACTGAAGGACACCTGCACACTCGTTTAGCATCCAGCAGGCGGCTGTCTAGTGTGTCTTTGTGGATTTAATGGTGATATTCTGACCTTCAGATGTTTTTTTAATTCGATGTTAAGATGATATTTGCTGATGGAGGGCATAGAGTTACAATCTGGTGGAAACCATTGTCCTGTTGGAAGGTCCAATGACGCTCAAGCTTCAGCTTCCTCACAGAAGGCATGATGATACTTGATTGTATCAGGAAAGTCTAGGAGAATCTGAAGGAAGGATTCTAGGAAAAAGCTGAAGCTTGAGTGTCATTGGACCTTTCAACAGGAAAACGATCCCAAGCATACCTCAAAGTCCATTAAGGCTTGGTTTCAGAAGAAGTAGTTCTGGAAGATTCTGGAGTGGCCGCCACAGTCGCCTGGCTTGAACCCCATAATAAAATCTTTGGTGGGATTTGAGAAAGACGGTTGCAGCAGCAGCAGTAGCAGCAGCAAACCCAAGAATATTAGCTAGTGGACTGAAGGCCACTAACCATGAGGAATGGGCTAAGATTCCTTGGGAACGCCACCAGGAGCTGATGTCTGGCTGTGCATCTTGTTTGCAGCAGCTGGGGGGTTCTATTAGTTATTAGAGACACTTGTGATGAAGGGGTTGAATAACTCAGAGACTGCAGTGGTCATTAAAAGTGGGATTTTGTGTTGAATTTGGAGAAATCACATTTGATTAATTTTGGTGATATTTAAGTTGGTCAGGTTTGATTGGTTTATTGCATTCATTGCTGAATGTTTGAACATTTTGCTAAAAACATCATTTGCAGTGGGATATTTTACATTGGACAGTGATATTCTTTATTTTGAAGTCCAGTGAATGCAGTTAACTGCACACTGCGCTGCAACAACCTGCTAGCTTACTGTTCTCCACAGGGAGAGGCTTTTAGCACTAGTTCATTTCAGACTGGGCTTTTGCTGCTTGTCTCAGATTCTGTTTATTCTGTTTATTTATTGCTTGTGACCTGAAATCAAGTATTTTAGCAGATTATTTCCCAATTAATTTTACCCATTAAGCCATTTAGAAAGATATTTTGGGGTTTGTTATCTCCAGAAATATGATCAGTCTAGCAATGCTTAAGTACTAAGCACTAAGTACTATTGGTCCAATAATCATGAGATTGTGGCACAATTTAAATAACCACTATTTAAAATCTGTAAAGTGTAAAGCTAAGATAAAATGCAGGATTTTTGCGTCACAGCGTCGAAAAGTTGCATAAATGTGAATACTTTGTTATATATAATCTATTGGTGTCTCTATATGATACATCAGATGTTTGGGTACCCTGGTCCCAATTTACATGTTCCCTAATGTACATTTTTACAGCTTAATTTAACATGCTGCAAAAATGTGACGTGAAAAAACAGTAAAGTATATTATGTTGTTTTTTTTATGTTGAATTTATTTATCACACCATTTTCAATATGTTAAGTTCAGAACATTAACTGCATTTTTTACTATTTTAAACGTTCCTATAGAGGATTTATCAACTTTTATTTACTTACAAAATCAACTGAACTCAAACTTGGGTGCCCAAACTTTGTATTCATACATTTAAAGAAAGCTTGGTAATGTTGGCAATGATTTGCACAACTTTGATGCATGCAAACTAGGAGCATTGCCCTGCACATATTTCCAGGTTTGATATGATTTTATAATGTTAGGACAGGGTTAAATTAGATTGTTGTGGGGCTTGTTGAATGTTAAAATGATTTACAGAGCTTTGATTATATGCTGTACAATATTTTTAGTGTCTGCTGCTTTCCCCTCTTCAAACTCTTACAGACATCTATAAAGTAGATTCAAGAGTTTATGGTTATATGCACAGTAGAAACAAGCAGTTAATACTGTACAATGAAATTCTTGCTTTGAGGTTCCTCTATTTACCGACATAATCATATAAATATCACTATAAATAGAGAGAAACAGAATAAGTATTAAAAATAATACTTGGTGGTTGGTGTGGCGCAACAGATAACACTACTACCTGCCACTGAGTTACAACACCATGTGGGAGACTGGGGTTCGATTCCTGGTCTGGGTGACTGTGCTGCGCTACACCAATAAGAGTCCTTGGGCAAGACTCCTAACACTACATTGGCCCACCTCTGTGATATGAATAACCTTGTATGTCGCTCTGGATAAGAGCGTCTGCTAAATGCTGTAAATGTAAATGTAAATATATATATATATATATATATATATACACACACACACATATACATACATATATATGTATATATGTGTGTATATATATATATATATATATATATATATAGAGCCTTGTTTAAGTACAAACGTAAACAGCATTTGTATAACTATAGCAGCAATACATGTAGTGGGCTTATATTAATGATAGTGTATTTTACTGCAATTTATTTATATATATATATATATATATATATATATATATATATATATATGTGTGTGTGTGTGTGTGTATTTATATGCAATTTATTTTTTTTATATATATATATATTTTTCCCCCCATATATTTCTCATATATGTTCATCTCTGATCCTTAGAAATGTATCTTGCCCCGCTTCTTCTGGGGCTTTTAATTTGCCTCTTCAAAGATGACACATCGCTGTATCTGCTATCGACTGTCAGGCCCGGGCGCACACAGCGCGCACACGAGTGAGCTCGATTGCTTTAGCCTGGGATGAGCGGGACGGGTCTTAAGGCTAAACTATTTGTTGTGAAATCTCAGTTAAAGAATAAATCATGGGTCGCCCGTGTGCTTTCCCAAACTGCACTAATAAGAATAACAGGGTAGGCGGAATTAGCTTCCATCGCCTCCCTTTCCACTCGCCGGGGATGCTGCGTGCGTGGCTGGCGGCTCTGTGCATGGATGTAAACACTCCGGTTCGCGCGCTGCGCGCTGCGGATCTACGGGTGTGTGGAGCTCACTTCTCAGAAGAAGATTATTTATCAGAAACGACGAGAAAAACCACCCGCAAACTGCAGTGCTTAAAGAAATCCGCCCTGCCTAAACCGGCGCTGCTGCTGCTGCGTCCTGCCCGGGAGGCTGGAGCTGAGGTAACGCCCACCTTCAGGCATCCAGCCATGCAGGCAGTGAGGGGTTAAGGGGTGGAGGTGTATGTGTGTATGTATCTCTCTCTCTCTCTCTCACACACACACACACACACTCACTCACACTCACACATACACACACACACACACACACACACATACACTACATGTCCAGATGTTTGTGGACACCCCTTCTAATGAATGCATTCAGCTAAGTTGCACCCATTGCTGATGCAGATGTGCAAATGCACACACACACACACACACACACACACACACACACACTATATGTCCAGATGTTTGTGGACACCCCTTCTAATGAATGCATTCAGCTAAGTTGCACCCATTGCTGATGCAGATGTGCAAATGCACACACACACACACACACACACACACACTATATGTCCAGATGTTTGTGGACACCCCTTCTAATGAATGCATTCAGCTAAGTTGCACCCATTGCTGATGCAGATGTGCAAATGCACACACACACACACACACACACACACACACACTATATGTCCAGATGTTTGTGGACACCCCTTCTAATGAATGCATTCAGCTAAGTTGCACCCATTGCTGATGCAGATGTGCAAATGCACACACACACACATACACATACACACACACTATATGTCCAGATGTTTGTGGACACCCCTTCTAATGAATGCATTCAGCTAAGTTGCACCCATTGCTGATGCAGATGTGCAAATGCACACACACACACACAGAGCTTGTATGGTCTGAAATATTGCCATATCTTGGAGGTTATTGGAGTTTAAATTATTTTCTAAATTTAATATATTTGAAAGAAACATTTAAAATCTGAAAAAGGGAAAAAATAATAATCACATTTTAAACAAAATTGGTAATTTTTTATTATTATTTTATATAATTTTTAAATTATTATTATTAAAATAGCAGCTTCAGAATATTTCTGATGTGCCACTGACATTTCCACCCCAGGCAGGAACGCTGTTACTGGACTATGAAACTTTGGTGGAGCTGCATGAGACCTCTCTCCAGAACTAGGGTTCCCTCAGGATTCCAGTCCCCCAGCTTCTCCGGGTAGCTAGTTCGGGTCTGCCTTTCTCCGCTTGGTCAAGCGTTCACTTTTAGCTCCTGTAGCCTCACTTTCGTTTTCTCTGGAGTAGATGTTGTTACTTAACCATTCCTGTTTTAAATACGACACAACAGCGATTGAAGCTGCTTTAACCCTTTAAACTCTCATTAAACATTATTCATAGTAAATACTGAAAACGTACTGAGGTATTCATAGTGGATAATGAACAATCCCTAGTAGATATTAAATAATTCGTAGCTGATGCTGTATGACTTTAATAATTCCAAGTAGATATTGAATAATTAATAAGTACCAGATACTGAATAATCAATAATAGATTCTGAATGATGGCACGTAATAAATTATTCATATCATATCATTAATAATTCATAGTACATACTAAATTATTCAAAGTAGATAGTAAATCATACTAGATACCTAAATAGTTCATAGTAGATTCTGAATGATGGTATGCACTGAATTACTTATAGTAGATAATGAAAAGCTCATAGCAGATACCTGGTATGTCAGTAGAACCTGAATACTTGCTGGATGCTGAATAATTCATAGTGGGTACTGAATAGTTCATAGTAGAGTCTGAATGATTGATAATATATACTAAATAATCCAAAGTGGACACTGAATAGTTCATAGTGGATTCAGAATAATAGTAGTTACTAACTAATTCGTAGTGGATACTGAATAGATCATAGTAGATTCTGAATTATTGATCATAAACACTAACTAATCCATACTGGGTACAGTATAGTTCATAGTAGATTATGAATGATTGATAATAGATACTAACTAATTCATAGTGGATACAGAATAGTTCATAGTAGATTATGAATGATTGATAGCAGATACTAAATAATTCATAGTGGACACTGAATAATTAATTGTAGATTCTGAATGATTTATAATAGATACTAATTAATTCATAGTGGATCATGAATAGATCATAGTAGATCACTGGTATGTCAGTGTAGTCTGAATACTTGCTGGATGCTAAATAATTCATAGTGGATGCTGAATGTCTGCACTACACTTATCTAAACAGTTGTTCGCAAGCTATTTTTAGTGGATCATGAATAGATTCTGAATGATTGATAATAGATACTTAATAATTCATAGTGGATACTGAATAGTTCACAGTAGATTCTGAACAATAGAATTTACTAACTAATTCATAGTGGATACTGAATAGTTCATAAAAGATACTAAATAATTCATACTGGATACTGAATAGTTCATAGTAGATTCTGAATGATTTATAATAGATACTAATTCATTCATAGTGGATCATGAATAGACCATAGTAGAGTCTGAATGATTGATAATAGATACTTAATAATTCATAGTGGATACTCAATAGTTCATTGTAGATAATAGATACCAATACATTTATAGTGGACACTGAATAGTTTATAGTAGATTCTGAATGATTGATAGCAGAAACTAACTAATTCATAGTGGATACTAAATAGTTCACTGTAGATTCTGAATGATTGATCATAAGTACTAACTTATTCATAGTGGATGCTCAATAGTTCATTGTAGATAATAGATACCAAATAATTTAATAGTGGACACTGAATAGTTCATAATAGATTCTGAATGATTATTAATAGATACTAAAGAATTCATACTGGATACTGAATAGTTCATAGCAGATACCTGGTATGTTAGTATAGTCTGAATACTTGCTGGATGCTGAATAGTTCATTGTAGATTCAGAATGCTTGATAATTGATACTAAATAATTCATATTGGATACAAAATAGTTCACAGTAGATCACAGTAGTTCACTGTCTGAATAATAGTAGTTACTAACTAATTCATAGTGCATACTGAATAGTTCATTGTAGATTCTGAATGATTGATCATAAGTACTAACTAATTCATAGTGGATACTCAATAGTTCATTGTAGATTCTGAATGATTGATTGTAGATACTAACTAATTCATACTGGATACAGAATAGTTCATAGTAGATTCTGAATGATTAATAATAGATACTAAATAATTCATACTGGATACAGAATAGTTCATTGTAGATTCTGAATGATTGATTGTAGATACTAACTAATTCATACTGGATACAGAATAGTTCATAGTAGATTCTGAATGATTAATAATAGATATTAAATAATTCATACTGGATACAGAATAGTTCATTGTAGATTCTGAATGATTGATTGTAGATACTAACTAATTCATACTGGATACAGAATAGTTCACAGTAGATCACAGTAGTTCACTGTCTGAATAATAGTAGTTACTAACTAATTCATAGTGCATACTGAATAGTTCATTGTAGATTCTGAATGATTGATCATAAGTACTAACTAATTCATAGTGGATACTCAATAGTTCATTGTAGATAATAGATACCAATTAATTCATTGTGGACACTGAATAGTTCATAGTAGATTCTGAATGATTAATAATAGATACTAAATAATTCATACTGGATACTGAATAGTTCATTGTAGATTCTGAATGATTGATCGTAGATACTAACTAATTCATACTGGATACAGAATAGTTCATAGTAGATTCTGAATGATTAATAATAGATACTAAATAATTCATACTGGATACAGAATAGTTCATTGTAGATTCTGAATGATTGATTGTAGATACTAACTAATTCATACTGGATACAGAATAGTTCATAGTAGATTCTGAATGATTAATAATAGATACTAAATAATTCATACTGGACACTGAATAATTCATAGTATATTCAGAATGATTGATAGCAGATACTAACTAATTCATATTGGATACTGAATAGATAATAGTAGAGTCTGAATGATTGATAATAGATACTAACTAATTCATAGTGGACACTGAATAGTCTAGTAGATTCTGAATGATTGATAATAGATACTAACTAATTCATAGTGGATACTAAATAGATCATATTAGATTCTGAATGTTTGATAGCAGATACTAACTAATTCATACTGGATACAGAATAGTTCATTTTAGATTCTGAATGATTGATTGTAGATACTAACTAATTCATACTGGACACTGAATAGTTCATAGTAGATTCAGAATGCTTGATAATAGATACTAAAAAAATCATACTGGATACAGAATAGTTCATAGTAGATTCTGAATGATTGATAATAGATACTAATTCATAGTGGATACAGAGTAGTTCATAGTAGATTCTGAATGATTGATAGCAGATACTAACTTATTTATAGTGGATACTAAATAGTTCATAGTAGATTCTGAATGATTGATAGCAGATACTAACTAATTCATAGTGGATACTAAATAGATCATAGAGTCTGAATGATTGATAATAGATACTAATACATACTGGATACAGAATAGTTCATAGTAGATTCTGAATGCTTGATAATAGATACTAACTAATACATACTGGATACAGAATAGTTCATAGTAGATTCTGAATGATTGATAATAGATACTAACTAATTCATAGTGGATACAGAGTAGTTCATAGTAGATTCTGAATGATTGATAGCAGATACTAACTAATTCATAGTGGATACTAAATAGATCATATAAGATTCTGAATGTTTGATAGCAGATACTAAATAGATCATAGTAGAGTCTGAATGATTGATAATAGATACTAACTAATACATAGTGGATACAGAACAGTTCATAGTAGATTCTGAATGATTGATAGCAGATACTAAATAGATCATAGTGGAGTCTGAATGATTGATAATAGATACTAACTAATACATACTGGATACAGAATAGTTCATAGTAGATTCTGAATGATTGATAGCAGATACTAACTAATTCATAGTGGATACTAAATAGATCATATTAGATTCTGAATGTTTGATAGCAGATACTAACTAATTCATACTGGATACAGAATAGTTCATTTTAGATTCTGAATGATTGATTGTAGATACTAACTAATTCATACTGGACACTGAATAGTTCATAGATTCAGAATGCTTGATAATAGATACTAAAAAAATCATACTGGATACAGAATAGTTCATAGTAGATTCTGAATGATTGATAGCAGATACTAAATAGATCATAGTAGAGTCTGAATGATTGATAATAGATACTAATACATACTGGATACAGAATAGTTCATAGTAGATTCTGAATGATTGATAATAGATACTAACTAATACATAGTGGATACAGAATAGTTCATAGTAGATTCTGAATGATTGATAATGGATACTAATACATACTGGATACAGAATAGTTCATAGTAGATTCTGAATGATTGATAATAGATACTAACTAATACATAGTGGATACAGAATAGCTCATAGTAGATTCTGAATGATTGATAGCAGATACTAAATAGATCATAGTGGAGTCTGAATGATTGATAATAGATACTAACTAATACATACTGGATACAGAATAGTTCATAGTAGATTCTGAATGATTGATAATAGATACTAACTAATTCATAGTGGATACAGAGTAGTTCATAGTAGATTCTGAATGATTGATAGCAGATACTAACTAATTCATAGTGGATACTAAATAGATCATATAAGATTCTGAATGTTTGATAGCAGATACTAAATAGATCATAGTAGATTCTGAATGATTGATAATGGATACTAATA
This sequence comes from Salminus brasiliensis, assembly GCF_030463535.1. Lineage (NCBI taxonomy): Eukaryota > Metazoa > Chordata > Actinopteri > Characiformes > Bryconidae > Salminus > Salminus brasiliensis. The sequence continues at coordinate 2,798,326 of NC_132888.1, forward strand.
CATACTGGATACAGAATAGTTCATAGTAGATTCTGAATGATTGATAATAGATACTAACTAATACATAGTGGATACAGAATAGTTCATAGTAGATTCTGAATGATTGATAGCAGATACTAAATAGATCATAGTGGAGTCTGAATGATTGATAATAGATACTAACTAATACATACTGGATACAGAATAGTTCATAGTAGATTCTGAATGATTGATAGCAGATACTAACTAATTCATAGTGGATACTAAATAGATCATATTAGATTCTGAATGTTTGATAGCAGATACTAACTAATTCATACTGGATACAGAATAGTTCATTTTAGATTCTAAATGATTGATTGTAGATACTAACTAATTCATACTGGACACTGAATAGTTCATAGATTCAGAATGCTTGATAATAGATACTAAAAAAATCATACTGGATACAGAATAGTTCATAGTAGATTCTGAATGATTGATAGCAGATACTAAATAGATCATAGTAGAGTCTGAATGATTGATAATAGATACTAATACATACTGGATACAGAATAGTTCATAGTAGATTCTGAATGATTGATAATAGATACTAACTAATACATAGTGGATACAGAATAGTTCATAGTAGATTCTGAATGATTGATAATAGATACTAATACATACTGGATACAGAATAGTTCATAGTAGATTCTGAATGATTGATAATAGATACTAACTAATACATAGTGGATACAGAATAGTTCATAGTAGATTCTGAATGATTGATAGCAGATACTAAATAGATCATAGTGGAGTCTGAATGATTGATAATAGATACTAACTAATACATAGTGGATACAGAATAGTTCATAGTAGATTCTGAATGATTGATAATAGATACTAACTAATACATAGTGGATACAGAATAGTTCATAGTAGATTCTGAATGATTGATAGCAGATACTAAATAGATCATAGTGGAGTCTGAATGATTGATAATAGATACTAACTAATACATACTGGATACAGAATAGTTCATAGTAGATTCAGAATGATTGATAGCAGATACTAAATAGATCATAGTAGAGTCTGAATGATTGATAATAGATACTAATACATACTGGATACAGAATAGTTCATAGTAGATTCTGAATGATTGATAATAGATACTAACTAATACATAGTGGATACAGAATAGTTCATAGTAGATTCTGAATGATTGATAATAGATACTAATACATACTGGATACAGAATAGTTCATAGTAGATTCTGAATGATTGATAATAGATACTAACTAATACATAGTGGATACAGAATAGTTCATAGTAGATTCTGAATGATTGATAATAGATACTAACTAATACATACTGGATACAGAGTAGTTCATAGCAGATACCTGGCATGTCAGTGTAGTCTGAATACTTGCTGCATGTGAATAATTCATAGTGGATGCTGAATGTCTGCACTACACTTATCTAAACAGTTGTTCGCGAGCTATTTTTCCTTGTGGGCGGGGCTTGGTGTCAAGAAACTCGCGTGAAAGTTGAGGCTGCTGGTGTTCATCAGCAGAGAGGCAGAGGCAGAGGCACCAGCCCTAAATCACAAATATTAGCCCGCAGTAGTTAAAATGGGAGTGAACTGCGCCGTGCCGTGTTGTGGAAACAAATGGAAGAAGTACAGGCCGGTCCGTTTTTTCCGTCTACCGATCCAGCAGACCGAGATCCTGAAGCAGTGGCTGGTCGTTTTGAACATGGACCTGAACACACCGTACGAGAAACTCTACAACGTCAGGGTCTGCAGCGACCATTTCTGCGAAGACGATTACAATAAGCCCGTCAAAAACCCCACCGCGGATATCTCGCAGTGCAGGTTGCTTAAGAAAACAGCCGTCCCTTCCTTGGCTTTTTCACCCAGAGAGGTAAGGCAGGCGTTTACGGTGCGGTGCATCATCTTGGGTTAGCCGTTAGCTCGTTTGACGCGGCTGGGACTGGCTTCGCGTTCGAACTCTCCGTTCCACCTTAAATAGTGCAGCAGTTGCATTCAGGCGCCTCAGGCGCCTGAATGCAACTGCTGCACTATTTAAGGTGGAACGGAGAGTTCTGAACGCGAAGCCAGTTTAAACCTCAGTTTCTTCCTTTAACCCAACCATTCGCTAAACCCAGTTCATTTGGGAGTCATTCCCATATCTAACAAGAAATTCCACCGATTTCTGGAAGTGTTTTAAGATGTAAACAAAGTCGTTAAAAGCGGGTAGATCTGCGCAAATTGGCGCCGGTGATAGGAACCAGATGTGCAAGCCTCTCGGAAAAAGCTCCACACAGAAAACCAACTATATAATACACCCCAATACGGCTCAAACATAGCATATTCTTACATTTTTCCATATTTCTAATTTTTTCCCAATTTATTATTAATATTTCATACAAAAACTCTTCCTATAAAAAAATGGCTGTGTTATATATATATGTGGTGTTTATATTGCGTTTCAGGAGCGGTGCCACATGGTTCCCATCACCAGCACCACTGTAAAGCAATCTGAGTCAGTCCTGCTGCTCCACAATGAGCTGTTTCATTGTAGCTTTGAAAAGTGGTGGGATTCCCCATCAGTTGCCGCATGAGATGTAAACCATGGCATTCGGAGTGAGCCGGTTCTCTGTGGGGAGGCTGGCTGACTGACTCTGGGTTGCCATAGCGACCACCCGAGATCCCATAGCAGCTGGCAAACCTGAGATGCCACCTGAGCAACCATCCAGGAACGCCTTAGCAACACCAGAGCACCCACTAGTTACCGACTAGTAATCCCACCTTACATAGCATGCTGCCTGGTATGTCATGTGATCTGGCCACCTAGGAACATCTTGGCAACCACCTGGAATACCATAGTAAGTAACTGTATAGCAACGGCCTGGCTACCACCTGGAATGGATTGGTAATGGGTACCATGGCAACCACCTGGTATGTCATAGAAAGCATGTATAGTATAGAAACACCATAGCAAATCATCATTGTAGCAAACAAACATAGCAACTGCCTAGCAACCAGATGGAACACCTTAACAACCACCAGAAATACCATAACACTGCTTAGCAACAATCTAGCAACCACCTAAGATACCACAGTAACCACTTAGCAAAAACATTTTGATCTTGGTGACCACAAAGCCGCTGCCTGGACGTGGGAACCACTTAAGCTGTTCAACCAGTGATACAAATACACAGGTTACACCCAACCGACCACATGGGGATCCACAGGAACCACCTGACACAGTAGCAGGCATCTGGTATACTGCAACAACTGCCTCGCAACCACCTGGAACAGCTGCCTAGTAGATGTGACACCTTAGCAACCACCTGAAATACCTTAGCAATGCCATCTTATCCCAAACACCCATTTAGCACTTAGCACATCTAAAATATTATAGTTACTGCATAGTAACGATAGAGCAAGCACCTAGGACAGGATAGAACGGGGTGCAGAGTTCACATCCCCATGGGGTACCACAGCAGCCACCTGCCAACACCCTAGCAACCACCTGATGCACCATAGCAAACTTTTTAAATACCATAGCAACCACCTGGAACACTTCAGCAAGCAACAGAAATACCGAAGCGTCTGCATGCAACAATTTTACAACCACCTGGGATACCGTAGTAACCACCAAAATCAGGTTTTATTTCAAAAAGTAACGGCCTGAAACCACTTAGGCTGTACAACCATTTTGTGATTTCTTCTGGAAACTGCCTTTGCGAGCTTGTTGCTATGCAGTTGCTATGGTATTCCTCAGATTCCCTTGCGGTGGTGATATGACGTCTGCAGTGCAAATATAGCAATTCTGGCTGCACATTGCAAAGCACACATAATTAACTGATATAGGAATGAATGGGGTACAAACACTTGTGCACCCCTCTTATGTCACAGTGGTACAAATACACTAGTAACACCCAGTTAACCACATGGGTACATAAGGATCCACCTGAGACACCATAGCAACCACCTGCATACCACAGAAACTGCATAGCAACCGCCTGGGACACCTTAGCAAACGTCTAAAATGCTAGAGCAACACTCTAGCATCCACAAGGAATACCATAGCAACTGCTCAGCAGCAACCTAACAACTACTTTGGATACCATAGCGACCACTGGGCAAAAACAGTTTCACAGCAGTGACCACTAAGCGAATGCATGAAAGTGGGAACCACAGCCTGCACAACCAGCTTTTTTACATTCATTTATTATTTATTATTTAATGTCCAAACACACCAGTAAACTGACCGAGGTTAATATGTGAGGTTGTTGAGGGTAAAATAGTGGAAATTTTTGGGGGACTGTTTTGTTTAGTGTTGCACCAATACTAAATCAGTATCGGCGCTGATATTGGCACTTACACACAGTATCGGTATCGGCAATAGAGAGCACCGATACTATGAAGCCGCACTTTATTTATTTATTTATTTATTTATTTATTTTACATTGAAAATTTTGGTTTGCATACTTTATGAAGCCAAACGTTTAAGCAACCAGTAAACAGACAGTCTTTAATATTTATAGTTAATAGTTTAATAGTTATAGTTAATAGTTATTACCATTAAACAGACATTTAATGCAACTTTTGGCACGTTTTGTGGTGTTCTGTGATGTTTGTGGTGTTGTGTTTAAGCAGCTTGTTGTAAAGCCACACACTGACGTTTAGTATCTTTGTACATAGAGACGTGTTCTTGTAATGAAATGTGAATTTTAACCACTAGATAAAAAGCTGTTTGGTTGAGCTTAGCAATATTATGCTTCCCTACTTGATTACTGCATTCAGGCGATTTTCATCGTTTCACAGCTCTGAAACTTTTCAGATGTGCAGTTTCTCAACCAGTACATGCTGTTCTTTTTTAAGGAGTATCAGGATTTATAGCCATCTATCGAGTATTTAAGTCAGAGTTGGCATTGGTATCAGTACTCTTGCCATAGCGACCCCCCGAGATCCCATAGCAGCTGGCCAACCTGAGATGCCACCTGAGCAACCATCCAGGAACACCTAAGCAACACCAGAGCACCCACTAGTTACCGACTAGTAATCCCACCTTACATAGCATGCTGCCTGGTATGTCATGTGATCTAGCCGCCTAGGAACGTCTTAGCAACCACCTGGAATACCATAGTAAGTAACTGTATAGCAACGGCCTAGCTACCACCTGGAATGGAATGGGGTTACTTGGTGACAACATAGCAAACTTTTTAAGTACCATGGCAACCACCTGGTATGTCATAGAAAGCATGTATAGTATAGAAACACTATAGCAAATCATCATTGTAGCAAACAAACATAGCAACTGCCTAGCAACCAGATGGAACACCTTAACAACCACCAGAAATACCATAACACTGCTTAGCAACAATCTAGCAACCACCTAAGATACCACAGTAACCACTTAGCAAAAACATTTTGATCTTGGTGACCACAAAGCCGCTGCCTGGACGTGGGAACCACTTAAGCTGTTCAACCAGTGATACAAATACACTAGTTACACCCAACCGACCACATGGGGATCCACAGGAACCACCTGACACCGTAGCAGGCATCTGGTATACTGCAACAACTGCCTCGCAACCACCTGGAACAGCTGCCTAGTAGATGTGACATCTTAGCAACCACCTGGTATGTCATAGAAATATACTATACATTCCAGCCAGCCACCTAGGAACACCTTAGCAACCTGGAATACCATAGTAAGTAACTGCATATGACCTAGCTCTGTGTCGGCTGGTATTGGTATCAGAAAAGAAAAAGTGGTATCGGTGCATCCCTAGTTTTGTTCTTCAGTGTCATTCTTATACAACTTGACCATGAAAGTATTTAAAAATGTATTTTAGGCCAAATCCTTATGGGCCTGGATTCACTCAGTAACTACCATTACATTACACACAGCCAAGCAAAGTGATTCGGATTCTGGTCAGGCAGCATGTTCGAGCATTTCTTGTAATAACTTTCGGTGAGGGAACTTTTAGAGCCATTAAACTCTTCAGATGTCTGATTCCTAACACCACCACTGCGAGCAATTCAGACATGGTAATTTTTCACTATAGTGGAGCGTTTTACATCAAACCAGTCTTGCACTCCGAATGACTTTGTTTACATCTGGATGATTAAGCTGTATGCAGACGTGCGAAATGGAAGGAATTTGCCTTTAAATGAGCTTTCTGGCCTGAACACTATTACTACAAGTGGGAACTGTACATATAACGTTTGTACGGCCCTCATAATTCCCATTAGGAGAGCCTGAGTCTGTTAGGAGATGCTATTTTGGTGCAGTGGTGCTCATTGAGCAAGAAGTAAAGGCAGACAGACCTTTCGACATTATCATATTAAAATGACTTCACTGTAGAGCTGGGCAATATGACGATATTTTATCGTATCGTGATAAATTTCGTTATGGTAATGGTGTAATTAGACTGAAGGGTTCATTAGATGAAGAGCAGCAGATGTTGAGTATAAATCACTGTATTCAGTACAGGAGAGGATCTGAATAGTAGCTTATAAGAATCTGTCTGTGATTATATGTATTGTGATAAATATCATGTAGATAGTTTGAAATAGTATTTTTACCATATCGCCCAGCCCTCCTTCAGTATCGTGTGTATCGTATCGTAGATATCGTCAGTATTTAATAACATGTTTCAGTACAGAGGGACCGTCATTAGTCCTCGTTGAGAGGATTTGGTGCACTGTGTGAAATTGTGCATCATTTATACTCTTAATTTATGTTACTATGTGTTGTTTTTTTTTAACCACCACTGTCAATTTGATGTTTTCATTAAATCTTGAAATATGCCTAATATTGTGTAGGTCCCCCTCGTGCCACCAAAACATCTTTGACCCGTTGAGGCATGGACTCCACAAGACCTCTGAAGGTGTCCTGTGGTATCTGGCACCTGTACGTTGTGAGGTAGGGCCTCTATGACCATCAATGAACCTTGGGTGCTTGGGTTCTATACCGGGAACACCCCACAAGACTGATGCCTGATGTTTTGGAGATGTTCTGACTCAGTTGTGTGGAACATCACTGTTGGTCTCGTTTTTTTCCGGCTTCCAACAGCATCACCTTCAAGAACTGACTGTTCACTTGCTGTCTAATATATTCACCCCGATGACGGGCGATACTGAAACTAGATCATCAGTGTTATTCACTTCACCTCTCAGTAGTTTTAATGTTATGCATCATAGGTGCATTTATTTATTTCATTATTTTTATGCTTTGTAATCTTTGACATTGTTTCAATGGTAAGTTACTTTAGTCTATGTTTACATTTTAAATAAATGAAGCCCTTATTCTAACAGCTCTGAATTGAAGATATATACAGACAGGTTTGCTGTGTGCTCTGATAAGTGGTTTGGTGCACACACAGGGAGAACACTTGCAGACTTGCACCACCTTTCTACAGCCTTCAGCTGTCCAGTGTTGGTGAGCCTGTACTGAGCCACTGCAGCCTCAGCTTTCTGTTCTTGGCTGAAAGATGTGGAGCATGGCATTGTATTCTGCTGTTGTAGCTCAGTATCCTCCTCAAGGTTGGACATGCTGAGCATTCTGAGATGCTTCCTGCTCGCCGCAGTTGTACAGATTGGGCGATTCGGGCCTGTATGCAGCTTTTGGATGCCAAGATGTAGTAACACCCGACCGACCACATGGGGTACCAGAAGCATCCACTTGGCAATGTGCTAGCAACCACCCAGCAGCACTATAACACAGCACATTTCGTGACCACTTAGCAGCACTATAGCTTATATAGACTTGCACCCTAGTCCGCACATAGCAACAGCCTAGCAACTGCTCCCACTGGATGTGGGAATCACTTAAGCTGCACAACCACTACATTTGTTTGCCTGCTATTTGTATGTAATGTTGTTCTTCTTTATAATGTTCTGAAGGAACAGATAAATATACTTAAAATTAAATAAATAAAATAATTTATTTCTGGGAATGTGGGTTTGTCTAATGTTTACAATGCTGATCTCTGGTATTTTTAAGTAAACAAAAAAAGTTTAAAAAAATACCTTATTTTGTTATACTAGTGTTTCATATACTCATATGCTTGTTAATTTTAATAATATAAACTTAAATCTCTCCGCGCTCGAACAGCGGTCGGTATTAAGCTGTATTCGCATAGCGAACTACAATTCCCAGCGTGCATTGCGGCAGCACGCCATACACCCCTCGCCGCGATCCACCAATCGTGTCCTCTCATTTGTAGTCTCAAGCCTACATCCGAGCTGCTAACCGGCCTGGAGCTCTCTTCTACGCTGTTTATCAAGCTCGTAGCTCGGCGGAAGAATGCCCGCAGAGTGTAGTGTGCCCGGGTGTGAGAAATACGAAGTGGCGAGAGCTAAAGGTGTCATTTTCCACCGGTTTCCAGAGAAAGATGTCGAGCTGTGTAGAAAGTGGCTAGCGGCGATAGGACGGGATGTCAACACGCCGCGGAAAAACTATGTGTATTTGCGGGTGTGCAGCCAGCACTTCACCCCGGAGGACTACGAGAGAGACCTGAAAGCAGAATTACTGGGTTATCCTCCCAGACTGATGTTAAAGAAACCCGCGATCCCTTCTTTATTCATTAAGAAACGGAAAACGGACCCGAGCGAAAACCAGGTATCTAACCTTCATTTAATGTATTATTACAAATGTGAGGTGAGGATCTTTCCAACATCTTATCTGTAATTATTAAATAAAATAAATAACATATACGACTATCTAATTACTTAAAAAATATTCATATATTATGTCAAAGCTTATATATATAGCAACTGTTTACCCCCACTGCAATTATTAGAGTGCACCAGTAGGGGGCAGTGGTGCTCAGTGGTTACAGCTCCGGGCTGTTGGTGCCAGGGTTGTGGGTTTTATACCCGGGCTCGGCAACTCTGCTAGTGTGGGCTGCCCACCGCTCTGTGTGTGTGTGTGTGTGTGTGTGTGTGTGTGTGTGTGTGTGTGTGTGTGTGTGTGTGTGTGTGTGTGTTTCTACCACCCAACCAACCAGCTGAAATACCACTGAGCGACCACTGCTCAACACTATAGCAACATAACAGCAGTATCCAAGCAACATCATAGCAACTGTCTAGCAACCACCTAGGGTACCATAACCAACCAACTAATCAATACCATAGCAAGCAACATAACAGCAGCCACTCACTAAGCAACACCGTAGCAACATTTAGCAACAATACAGCAACCACCTGGGATGCCATAACCAACCACTAATTAACATCCATAGCAACCAGCTAGCAAGCAACATAGCGGCCACTCATTTACTAACACCGTAGCAACCATGTAGCAACAATACATCAACCACCTGGGATGCCATAACCAACCACTAATTAACATCCATAGCAACCAGCTAGCAAGCAACATAGCGGCCACTCATTTACTAACACCGTAGCAACCATGTAGCAACAATACATCAACCACCTTGAATATCATAACTATCAACCACTAAGCAACACCATAGCATCTGCCTAGCAACCAATCTGGGATAGCAGGGATACCAATCAGCTAGCAAACAATTAGCAATATAAGATCAGCGACTGACTAAGCACTAACATTGAACAACCATGTAGCAACAATGCTGCAACCACTTGGAATACCTTAACAATACAACCACTAAGCAACACCTAGCAACTGCCTAGCAACCACCTGGGATACAATAACCAACCACTAATCAGCCCCATAGCAACCAGCTAGCAAACACTTAGCAACATAACAGCAGCCACCCACTTAATAACACTGTAGCAACCACGTAACAAAAATACAGCAACCACCTGAAATACCAATATAACCGTGACCTCTCACCAAGCAACACCATGGCAACTGTCTAGCAACCAACCTGGGATACCGTAACCAACCAGCACTACTCAATTACTCACCATAGCAACCAGCTACCAAACACTTAGCAACATTACAGCAGCCACTCACTAAGCAATATCGTAGGAACATGACAACAACCACCTGGAATACCATAACTATCAACCACTAAGCAACACCACAGCAACTTAACAGCAACCACTCGCCAAGCAACACCATAGCAACTGCCTAGCAACCACCTGGCATACAATAACCAACCACTAATCAGCCCCATAGCAACCAGCTAGCAAACACAGCAGCCACTCACTTAACAACACTGTAGCAACCACGTGAAATACCAATATAACCGTGACCTCTCACCAAGCAACACCATGGCAACTGTCTAGCAACCAACCTGGGATACCATAACTAACCAGCACTACTCAACACCGTAGCAAGCAGCTACCAAACACTTAGCAACATAACAGCAACCACGCGCCAAGCAACACCATAGCAACTGCCTAGCAACCACCTGGGATACAATAACCAACCACTAATCGGCCTCATAGCAACCAGCTAGCAAACACTTAGTAACACAACAGCAGCATCCCACTAAGCAATATCGTAGGAACACGACAACAACCACCTGGAATACCTAAACAATCAACCACTTAGCAACCACTCGCCAATCACCATACCATAGCAAACACCATAGCAACTGCCTAGCAACCACCTGGGATACCATAACCAACCACTAAACAACACAATGGCAGCCACTTGATAGCAACATGATAGCAATCGCCAAGTGAAAACACTCTCACCCTAGTGACCTCGACTGCAGTCTCATCCATGGCAGTGAGTTTCAGTGTGTTGATCTCTGTCTGTGGGGTTTGTATTTTTTTTCATTGAGAACATCTGGCCGGTGCGTGAGGGTCCTGGCCGGTGCGTGAGGGTCCTGGCCGGTGCGTGAGGGTCCTGGCCGGTGCGTGATGGTCCTGGCCGGTGTGTGAGGGTCCAGCATGGTTTCTTCACTGTGTTCTTGTAGCTGAAACAGTAAAGCCTGAACTTGAACTCTACAAAAACTCCTGTGGCTGAAGATGGCGTGGACGTGCTGTCGGGGACTTTCCTTTTCTGCTGTTGTGTTTTCTGCATATCGAGAGAATGACGTCTATATGGGTTGTACCAAACCTGTAGTGACGTCATGTTGACCCTCTCGTAGCCGGTTTGAGCTAAATAAAATATAAATATATCATCGCTGTCCAATGAACAACGCGTATCTCCATAATTGTGACTTTATAGAAGGTTAAAAATGGTCTTAACTCTGAATGGAAGTCAATGTAAAATAAGAGTTTATTCCGAGTAATTTAGAACATCTATTGGTCCATTCATCCAGAATTATTTAGATAATGTGCAGGAGAAGCTACAGGGTTTAAACCATGGACAAATGGAGAGAGGTGGAGATACATGGCTTTTATTGGACAGCAGTGTTATTTAGTATGTTATGCCATTGAAATCGAAACTTGTAGAATAGAATCTCTAATAAGAGCACACATTTGCAACTCAGGTGGCAAATCAAGCCGGTCATTAGTTGCATCTGTTGTGTTTGATGTAGAACCCCTAAAAAACCTCAGGGTTTGCTGACTGTGACGTTTGATTGCATGGATCAAGAGTCAGTTGTCCAGAAAGTTCAGAGAAGAGATCACTGCCTCCACAAACAGGGAGAAGGATCCGGCTGCTTTGCTTCCTCTGCCACTGGAAACCTGCAGTGTGTGGAAGGGCAAGATGGATCATTGGACCTTCCAACAGGACAGTGATCCCAAGCATATCTCAGAAGAAGTCCTGGAAGATTCTGGAGTGGCCGTCACAGTCGTCTGACTTGAACCCCATAAAAATCTTTGGTGGGATTTGAGGAAGACAGTTGCAGCAGCAGCAGCAGCAGCAAATCCAAGAGTATCAGTGAACTGGAGGCCACTGCCCATGAGGAATGGGCTGAGACTCCTCAGGAACCCTACAAGAAGCTGGGGTCTGGCTATGCGTCACGTTTGCAGCAGGTCAGAACAGCAAAAGGCAGTAGTCATTAAAAGATTTTATGTTGAATTCTAGAAAAAAAGTGAAGTGTGGCCGAAGACCACAGTGTGAAGGAAGTAGCTGAATCTGCAGGTGTATAGAAGCATATGGTCATACGGGTCTACTAGCAGTGGCAGAAATCCCAGCCTAGAGGAGATTCTCCTCATTCTTGAGCAGAAGTGAGCAAAGGCCTCTTACGCGCCAGTCTGTATTTCCTGTAGAGTGGGATTTTCTATATATGTATTGTATATGTAATACTTCTGTATCTTACTTAAGTAGAAATGTTGGTTATCTAAACTTTACTGGAGTATTTATTTATTTTTCAGACTTTTTTCTTCTACTTCTTACATTTTCCCCCAATTATCTGAACTTTCTCCTCCTTACATTTTAAAAACAGCCTCGTTCCTCCTATTTCATTTCCCTTAGTTTTCATTCCGGCTCGTCATCAATAAAAAACCCTCTCCAGATAAATCCTGTGAGTCTGATCCTGATTGGATGGGAAGTATAAACAGACACCATTCTGACTCCCTATTGGTTTATAAGAGATCCATCACACCTGCACACGTCCCGTCCCTCTCCAGCAGCTCACAGCAGACGTCTGTAGTCTAGTATGAAGACTGTGTCCGTGGCAGAGACTCAAGAGAGCTGCAGTGAAACGTCCCGACTGAGCCCCACATTTACATTCCAATAAAGCTTATTGATCACACGCCTCTGAAGTCTGACTTTCTGCAGCTTTACAGAACTTCTAGACAACGACTCCTCATATTTTCCTCCATGAAGCTCATGTTAATGCTCAGTAGAGCACAGAGACGCTCCTTTAATAGAGCTGATATTACTGAAATGCTTCATTTTCAATGGGCAGATCTGCAGCTGAAACAGGAGCCTAGTGCAGCCCAACATTTTTAACATCAACATTTTAATAGATCATTCTCCTCATTATGACTTTTAGAGAAATGGGGTTTTGGGGAGGGGGGTAGTGCACTATAGTACACTATATACATTACTTTTACTTTTCTACTTGAAGTGGTTCTGAAACCAGTACTTTTACACTTTTACTGGAGTAAAAAGCTTAAGTTGATGCTTCAGCTTCTATAGAAGTCTCTTAAAACCTTTTATATCCACTTTTACTTGAGAAATGAATGTCAATACGTTTGATACCTTTGATTATATTAAGTTGGAATGCTTGTTATTAAACAATGTTTGCCAACAATGAATCGTGAGGTCAGTGTGATCTGGCAGATGGTCGTAACTAACATGGTCGTAATTCATAATTTGACCAAATGTCCTGTTTATTTCTAGATTCTGGAACCCATTGACTTCTCCACCAAAGACGAGCCTTCGGAAGATCCAGCATATGTAAGCATTGCCTTCCTCACCCTCTGACTTTCCTTTTATATTTAACCCAATGGAGATGAGCATTTCAGCATTCAGATTTGTAAGGCATTAGTCAAGAGGAAAAATAAAAGTATTGACTCAGCATATTAGTGTTATATAATTAATACTATATTACTCTCAGATATCCATAGTAGGGTTTCCCATAAACCTCCTAGCACAATAAACATTGATAAATAGTAGAGTAAGCATCGCAAGAAACCGTCTCTCCTTATTGGAAGCTGTTGGAAACTCGGCACAGATAAGACCTTTAGGCTTTACAGAGGTTCTGATATCTCTAACCAAGCTACCAGCCCGTATACAGATATACTCGAGCCGCAACTGGATGTATGGGTGGGTGGTGGTCAGCGGAAGTCCCCGGCTCCTGTCCGCCCCGTGGTGAAGTGCTCCCCCAGTCACGGCTCGAGCTTTAGTTCTCCAGGTTGCTCAGACTTGAAAAGATGGTGGAGCTATGCTAATTTTGTGAAGAGCCGCCCACTTTTAGGACCGCCCATTCCACATTAAGAGGAGAGCAATACTGGTGAAATACAGCAGACATTTGTTAGACTTTGGGAAGATATATTTAGTACACAGACTTTGTACATTTACACTGGAGGCCCTGAGGAGCCAGATTCACTTTGTTAGAAAGAAAAGTAATTTAGGTTCCCAGGGGCCCAGTCCATTTACCTTTACATTTATGGCATTTAGCTGACGCTGTTATCCAGAGCGACTTACAAGGTTACTCGTATTACAGAGGTGGGCCAATGTAGTGTTAGGAGTCTTGCCCAAGGACTCTTATTGGTGTAGCTCAGCACCCAGACCGGGAATCCAAACCCCAGTCTCCCACAGGCAGGTAGTGGTGTTATTTGTTGCGCCACTCCAACCACAGTCCAGAGATGCTTGGTCACATCAGAATTTTTAAATTCTAACCAAAAGGTCTTTTTTCTGTTTCCTAGGAGGAGATGGAAGTCATTTTATCCTCTGATGACTTTTTAAGTGAATATGAAAGTCCGGAAGAGGAGGAGAAAAAGAAGAAAACCAAAAAAACCAAAAGGAACAGCAGCTCAGACGAGTGGGAGCCGCCAGCACAAGGAACCGCTAAGGATTCTGAAAACTCCGAAATGTCTGTAGAGGAGGAGGAGGATGAAGAATCTGATGGTTCCAATGGTTTGGCAGATGACGGCAGTATGCCAGTGGTGGGCTGTGAAGAATGCGGCTCCGAAGCCAGACTGCAGTGTTCGTTACTGCGGCATGAAAAAGTCTTCGCCTGCCCAAAGTGCGTCTCCGGCGACGGCGCAGACACTCGCTGCCTCGAGAAGCTGCTGGTTCGCTTTGCCGACTACAACAACTTTCAGATTCACGCCGAGCAGGAGCACGGAGTCACGACCAAACGCGTGCTATGTCAGGAGTGCGGCGTTTTCTACATGAAACCCACAGAAGCGAACGGAAAGAAGGAGCATGTATGCGAGTACAAGACGAAACACTTTGTCTGTTCGAACTGTGACAAAAGGTTCAGGACTGAGAAAGGCCTAAAAGCTCATACTCAGAAACTTCACGGCAACATGGTGCACCCCTGCAAATACTGCCTCACGCCTTTCCGCAACAGGCCCGCCAAACTGGAGCACGAGGAGAATCACCCGAAAGAGGAAAAGCCGTACCTGTGCCCGGACTGTCCCGAGAAGTTCCGAAACATCGTGAAGCGCAACCGCCACCTGAGATCTCACCGAGGCCCCTGGAAGTACATTTGCAAGACCTGCGGGAAGGGCTTCCCTCACCTGGACCGGTTAGAGAGGCACGAACTGATCCACTCCGGAGAAAAGCCTTTCAGGTGTGAGGTGTGCGATCGTTCCTTCAGCCAGGATGGCCATCTCAAGTCCCATATGCGTCTGCATACGGGAGAAAAGCCCTACAAGTGTACGTTCTGCGAGAAGTGCTTCAACCACAACGTCAGCCTCAAGAGCCACGTCCTGCGCTACCACAGCTCCGAAGCTGCTCCTCCTGTGGAAGGCGCTCTGGAAAATTCTGTTCCAAAAACTAAAAAAAAGAAGCTACACCCCTTAAGGCCTAGGGGTCGTCCCAAACGAGTTTTGGGGAATGAAGAGCAGGAAAATGGGGAAAGCCGCGAGTTGTCTTGATTGTGAAGAGCCTTGAGGATTGGGTTGGGCAGCATGTAGAAATACGATATCACGGTACTTTAGGTACACGTCACAATTTATTTCCATATATTTTAAATTTGTTGGTTCGAACACAACGCATTAATAGTGCTACGTTTGATGAAAACAATGTCATCCAACAAATTCGGGGACCAATTACGCTCTCTTTAACGAAGCATGTAGTTCCCTGCATTGTGAGTATTGCAGATACATGCGTCATGCTCAGAAAAGCTTAGCGCCACACGTCATTTTGCCAAAGTACAACCGCAAGACTTGATGGGCCTTATTCACCTACAGTTCTTAACCCCAGTTTTCACAAAGGTTCTGACAGTCTCCAGTATTTTCCTATGTGGGATGTGTTCAGTTTAGGAGGACAGTGGGATTCATCACTATAAGATAGTGAGGGGCAGTGGTGGCTCAGCGGTTAGAGCGCCGGGATATCGATAACAGGGTTGTGGGTTCGATTCCCGGGCTCTTTACCCTTTACCCTCTCTGCTCCCCGGGTGCTGGAGTTGGCTGCCCACCGCTCTGGGTGTGTGTGTGTGTGTACTCACTGCCCCTAACACGTGTGTGTGTGTGTGTGTGTGTGTGTGTGTGTGTGTGTGTGTTCACTACCAGATGGGTTAAATGCGGAGGACACATTTCGCTGTACAGTGACAAATACGTGCACCTTTACCTTTACCTTGAAGAGCAGAGCTGTAAACAAGTCGGCTCTTTAAACACATCATCAGTCTGACCTAGACTTTCTGTTTGGACCTTTCTCCTTAAGAAAGTTTATGAAAATTAGATAATAATTGGTGAATGAGGGCCGATGTAATGATGCACAGTTTGCATAATTATTTTTTCTGAGCTGCCAAAAAGAATCAGCCACATTTAAAAATACTGTAAAAACCAGCTCTGCAACACGTCCAATTAAACACTTAGTCAATCAATGTCTAATTGACTAAATGTTTAATTACATTGTGTAATTAATTTGGCTGAATGTGTAATTGGATGTATTGCAGAGCTGGTTTTTACATGGTTCTGTTGAGTGATGCCATAGAAGAGCCACTTTTGGTTCCATAAAGAACCTCTCTATTTTTGTAATGGAGAGATGTGTGTGTGTGTGTGTGTGAAGAACTTAAAGAACTTAAATTGGTAAAGAAACTTTACATCAGGAGAAGGTTCTTTAAGCCTTAAAAAGGGTCTTCACTTTGACATGTCACACTTACAGAAATGCAAGAACCAAAAGTGTTTTTTCATTTTCTGTGGCGTCACTCGAACCTTTTGTAGCACCTTTATTTTCAAGAGTGCACATAATGCAATGAAGACCCATGTTTCTAACAGGCAGAAGAACGTGTGAAGAACCTGTCTTTAAAATGTCCAAAGAAAAGGTCCGTTGTAACAAACAAAACATGGTTCTATATGGAACCAAAAGTGGTTCTTCTATGGTCTCACTCCAAAACCATTTTAAGATTGCACTTTAAAAAAAAACTAGCTAAGCTCTTGAGAAAGGGCCTTCTTTAGTAAAGGCAGTGGTTCTATTGAGAACCGTAACTTGCAGAACCGTAGATGAAACACTACTGGTTCCATAAAGAACCATGTTTGTGGTAGAGATGTATGAAGGTGTAGAAGCTAGGTGGAGATTAGGAGATTTATTAAGCACTTAAAAGGCTCTTGACACTCAAACATCTCTGTTAAAAACATGGTTCTTTATGGAACCAACAGTGGTTCCTCTATGGTCTCGCTCAAATAACATTTTAAATGTATTTCTAAGATTGCACTTAGAGCAACACTCTTAAAAAAAGGGTCTCCTTTAGTAAAGGCAGTGGTTCTATATAGAACCATAACTTGCAGAACCGTAGATGAAACGCTACTGGTTCCATAAAGAACCATGTTTGTGGTAGAGATCTCTATTTTAAACATGGTTCTTTATGGGACCAAAAGTGGTTCTTCTATGGCATCGCTCAGAGAACCTTTTGTAGCACCTTTATTTTTAATATTGCACTTAGTCTTCTTTAGTGAGGGCAGTGGTTCTGTCTAGAACCACAAGAAGTTAAAGAACCTTTAGAAGAACCTTTTTTTTAAAAAAAAAAATCCATTAAGTACAGTTTTTGAACCTTTACATCACATGATGGTTCTTTAGACCTTTAAAAAGTCTAAAGAAAATGTTCTTAATTACAAGTATGGTTCTTTATGAAACCAAAAGTGTTTTTTCTATGGTAGCACGCAAAAGTTTTAAGATTGTACTTAGAGCTACACTCTTCAAAAAAGAACCTTCTTTAGTAAAGGCAATGGTTCTGTACAGAACCACAACAACCAGAGTTTTGAGTTCATGAACAACCAGCTTTGTCTTGGAGATCTAAGTGTGAAGACCCTTCAAAGACCCTGATGTTCATCAGACCTTTTAAAAGGGTTCCCAAAGAACTATAGAGGAACCACTTTTGTTTGTAAGTGGGAAGCATCTTCACATCAGTGACGATGGTTCTTCAGGCCTTTAAAAGGTTTAAATGCAAGGTTCTTTATACAGACCTGGTTCTTCATGGAACCAAAAGTGGCTACTTTATCTCGAACTATTTGAGAGCACCATGGTTGGTGATGGTCCATTGCCAACCCCAGCATGACATTGTGATATCGGACTGTCCTATACTGCCCATCCCTACCTGAGGAACATTTTGCAGAGCATGATCTCCGTCACCTGGATGATTCAAGCCAAAAGTTAAGACCGATCCTTTGTCCTAAGTCCTGGATCGAATCATCAACCCTGCCTCTTATGGGCAATTAGGCAGAAGTTACGATCCCAGAGCCCAGAATGACTCACTTTTTGCTATTTGCTTAAACTAAGTGTTTCGTCCAGTACGAGAAAGGACCAATGGGCCGAGTGGCTGAGTGCCATGAACGTCCCGGTTGTAGATGCAGTTTGCATGCTGTTACCTGTTGATGTTTCTGAACCATTTTTAAACTGTAAATCAGTTGTGGCCTTAAAACAGTGACTCTTGAATGGTAACGTTTGCATTTCTTTGACTTTTTCTAGGTGTCCTTCTATACTCTACCTTTCCTGCTTTGTGTATGCAATCATTACATGAGCAAATCTATATACTAGAGCTGTAATCTTTGCTCATAGCTGCTTTATCAGTAGTATCTGTTCTAGAGTTGGCACGGTACCACTTTTCCTTTTTTGATACTTGTCTGTTTGTCTATTTCCTTTATAAGCTAGTAAGCTTTGAAATGAGCTGGCTTTAATTGAAGCACTTTGCTTAAAATGAGCATCTTAACTATTTAAACACTCGTCTAGCTCACACAGTATAAAACCCACAGGTAACTTCTCACCACAGCGTGAGCACCTGCCGTTTTAGGATGGATTTGTCCATCAGGTCCATCGGATTCAATTTATTTTTTTTAATTAATTAATTTTTTTTTGGTCCCCCCTCTCCGATATCCCATCCAGCACTTCAGTAGCCGATATCATTATCTGATCTCAGCCTACAACTGATATCCCTACTACATCCGGACCCTGGTATTCTGTTTTTACATGTGGGAGAGACACATTGTCATTGGTGCTACGGACTGGCCTTTAGTTTTACCTGTAAAGGTGCACTTTCAGAAATCGTTTTTTTTTTTTTTTTTTTTTTTTTACAGTTCTTGACACATTTGTTGTTGCAGAAAATAAACCGGTTTCAATCCTAATACTATTTTTTTTTTATTGACCAATTGAAGTGTGCCGTATGCTCAGCATTGAGAAATGTATTGAGGTGTAATTCTATCTTGATGATGATGATGATCATAGTGATGATATTTTTTAAGAGTTTAATATTGCACACCCCTACCTGAGCCATTATCCTAAGCTCTCATCTGATTGGACAGGCTTGACATTGGGACCAAATCATCTGGCTAATTAGTTTAGTCCTCTAATGGTCACATCCAGCTTCATACTAATATGGAGACTATACAGACAAAAGTATTGGGACACCTACAAGAGCTTTTAGGACGTCCCGTTCTAAACCCATAGGCATTATTAATATTGAGCTGGTCCCCTTCTTTGCTCTAAGCTCTACCAGCAGCAGCAGGTCTGGAGCTCTGCTGCAGTTATTGAGTCAGTTGGAGGCTTTTCTGCACTCTGCTCTGAGCTCAGCACTCGGCCCTGACCCCGCTCTGTAACTTTACGTGGTCTGACAGACACTCGGTGGCTGAGCTGCTCTCTGTGAGCTGTTCCTCCTAAACTCTTCCACTGTTCAATAATAACACCACTCACAGCTGATGGAGGAAGATCTAGGAGGGAAGGTCTAAATTTCACCAGCTGACTTCTTGTTGTTGGTGCAGCGGTGTCTCCTATTACATACAGAACCAGGCTGGAGTTCAGTGAGCTCTTCAGAACCTCCCGTTCTCTCACTGGTGTGTGGAGGAAAGACAGACTGCAGGACTAGGAGCTTGTTTTTGCTACAGGACTGAATCAAACACCTGAATTCAATGATTAAGAGGTGTGTCCCAATACTTCTGTCCATATAGTGTAGCTTAAATGGGACGATAAACATCATTAATGCTATGAACTGTCCTTTTAATTCTCCATTTATTATGGCTTACCTTTACAGGTGCTCTTATTCATCATATTGCTGAATATGTTACTGTTGCAGAAAAACAAACCAAATTCAATCATAACAGTTTTTTTATTGCTTCCAAATGGACCACACATTATAAAAGGAATATTTCATAAGGCAGTTGGTAAACTGGTTTGTTATATTTGCACTTGATCGAATGAGTAATATGCACACATCACCACACACTCTCAAACAGTGACAATCGCTCAGATTTGCCCGCCTCAGTCAGTTAGTCATGTATGGCTTGTTGAGTGGACCACCGAGAGGCTGCACTACGCTGCGAGAAACCCCACGTCAGCTCCACCGTTATACAAACTTGGGTCAGGGAGGTCGGGCCCTCCCTACATTGCAGCACACGAATGGAAAAACTGCACGCATACACCCACTCCAATTGAAATAGGCCTCTTAGGAGGCTGCTAAACCTACTACACATGAAACAGTGACCAGCTGTGACCAGCTGGACCTTAAACGAGTGAAGTACCAACCCTGTTACAGAAGAGTGGCCTAAACAGTGAGGAAGATACAGTATGTAGAAGCTTGTGGTCAACATTCAGCACAATGCTTAGTGGCCTCAACTGATGAGACAGTAGTGCTCATCTTGGATCGTCCTGATGAACAGTATTATAGTCGCAAAAACCTCTTATCTCCAAAACAGCAGCTTTACAGGAGATAGAAGAAAAAGTCAACGTAAAAATCCATGTCAGTTTGGATCATTTCTATTGGTCCGTTCATCGCGAAATTCCGATACAATGTCAAGATCAACTGGCAGGTTCATACTGTGAAATGAAAAACTGCAAAAATGGAGATACTAGGTTTTTGCGGGCCTGTGACGGCGGTAGATCAGCACTCGTACGTTTTTAAGAAATGAATCAAAAAGTATAAAATCAGTTTCCTTTAGTTATAATCAAACCATTTTTGGCAGAAAAAACAAGGTAAGCTTTCCCTTTTTTTTTTTTTTACGTCTTTAAGAGCTTGCGATTAGGCCTTTAAGCATGACTAGACACTCACAGGCCACTTTATCGGAAACCCCTCCTCCCTCGTAGCTCCACTCTGCTGGTATATCACGAACAGTAGGCCTTCTGTTGATGCCCGGTTTGTGTTAAGCAACCTCTAGCTTCTCAGCAGTGGTCGATTTTTGACCACAGAACCACTCTCGAGTGGATATTTTTGGATGTAGTAGCTCCTCTCAATCTAGCAATGACTGGTCAACAGCAGTCAGGTGGTCAGGAACGGACCTGTGATGAACAGGGTAGAAGGGAGCTGGTAAACAGTGCAGCAACAGATGTAGGCTGTAGGTTGGCAGAGCTGATAATGTGACCAGAGAGTGGAAGTACAAAGTGGGTGTTTCTAATAAAGTGGCCAGTGAGTATGTTTGTAGTCAGGTAGCTGCTTTTTGGCAGCAGCTGAGCGAAACCTTGGTCTGAAGAAAGGGAGGGGAGAAAGTAAGTGGTCAGCAAAGCCCAGGAAGTGTGGCAGAAGACAAGGTAATCTTCGTCTGTGTTCGGAAGATGGACACTGTCAGACAGAAAGCGGTGCTAAGGCAGAATGAACACACACACACACACACACACACACACACACACACACACACACACACAGCAGTGCCTGTGGTTAAGATCTGGAATGCATAATGAATGCCAACAGCATGTTCAGCAGGGAACCAGGTGTGAGATGTCCACTGATTCATTGTATTCGAAGACATAAAGCTGGCACGGGAACCTGCAGGGTCACAACACGTGCCAACATGCTTTAAAAGCCTGCCAGGTGGCCGATGGCTTATGTTACATGTCTTATGTTACTGGTCACAATATCAAGCTCTAGATCTGGACAAATCAAGGCATCTAGGATTTCTGGACAAAAGTGATTCAGGCCAGATTTTATCCACATTGACCATCAAGATAAAGGAATTCTCCAGCAACCTTCAGCCTGCGTCTACCAATGAGCCAAAACACTGTGACCACCCACAGATGAAGCAAACAGGGATTATCTGGGAACACTGGCACATGTGATGTTCTAAACTTGAGGTGGTGATGACCTGAGCCACTGGGCCCACGTTGTTTTGGCTTATGGAGAGCCTTTACCTATAGGCAGTGGTCCAAATAGGCACAAACCCTAAACTGGAAGCAGGGTGTCCATCTTCAGGGGCGTTTGCTGTGGGGGACATGGGCAAGCGTAAAGACCAGAGCCACTTTAGCGAGGCCCAAATCACTATGGTCAGATGACCAAGGGTTGGACCTTCTCCAAAAGGCTTGTGGAGATGACCTATAGGCAGTGGTGCCATGAACTGGCAACAGGGTGTCCCCCTCAGGAATTACAGGACTCAAAGGATCTTGTGTAACGCCTTGGTGCTAGATACCACAGAAACCAACCTTCAGGGGTGTTGCATGTGGGAGACCTGGGTCTCTTGGACACGGCCCAAATCATTAAGGTCAGATGACCATGAGCTGGAGACTTTCAAAGAAATCATGTGGGGTCTCCTGGTCAGCAGTTGCGCATACCTACTGATAGTGGTCCAAGGAGGACAAATGCTAAACTGGAGGGGACTTTGGTAACATCTTGGTGCCAGATACCACAGACACCACCTTCAGAGGTCCTCAGAGCAAGCGGTCAGCATATTAGCATATTAGGCATAACTGTTTTGGCTCACTGGTGTATGATTGATTACTACAGACCAATGATGACCCATTGATACCGATACCTACAGTAGAAGCCAATGGCAGGTTTGGAAGCAGCTGAAAAACACTGGAGTATTCCTCACTGGGACAGTGGGACAGCTGAAATAAGGGTAATCCCGTACCGTTAAGGAGCTGTGGCGCTGCGAACACTGATAAGTGACCCAATGTCAGCTGATAAATTGCACCAGACAGTAGTTTGAGGGATGAAGAGTGTAGGGGTGTATCGTTGTACACAGCGACACTGGAAGAAAGTCCATACTCATATCTACAATACTGTATTATCATGATGATCATAATATATCTAAAGCCACCTTAACAGTCCGTCGGGTTGTAAGCAGAGTGAGAGGTGGAGCATGTTGGTTTACTAGACGGACCACAGATCTGTCCAGGGACGAAGACCACTGCGTTTGGACCGGAGATATGAACTGCAGCCGTTTGTCGTCTGTCTGTGAGAAACCCAAAACGAAAGCAATGCAACAGGAGAGAAGGAAGAAAGAAAGCGAGAGATGTGAGACCGGACGTCCTCCACAGTGTAGGTGGGGGCCAGGCGCTGCCTGGGGTTGTGCCAGCCAATCCCTGTGCCAGCGCTGCCAAGGTGTTTTGGGTGAGGTGGGTTTAAACGGTTTTCCGGGCTGTGAGCACACGGACAATAGAGCCCACGCCACCTGCTGAGAGAGCCTACACACACAAAGGGCATAAGAGTTAAAAATATAATAATAAGAATAATAATAATAAATTATTATTGTTATTAATATCATTCCAAAGAGGGATTAAGTCTAAATACATTTTTAAAGAAAAACACAGTCCATTACTAGAACATGGCTCTTATTATACACCATATGGACAAAAGTATTGGGACACCTACACATGCTTTGTTTCTTCTGAAATCAAGGATAAAGAGTTGACTGCTTTTGTTGCAGTAACTGTCTCTACGGTCCATGAAAGGCATTGTACTAAATATTGGAGGAGCATTGCTGTGAGAATTTGATTACATTCAGCATCAAAAGCTTTAGAGAGGTCAGGATGTTAGATGATGAACTCCCCAACTCATCCCAAAAGTACTGGACGGAGCTCCACCACCATCATTCCAGAGAGCACAGTTCGTCCACTGCTCCTCAATGCTGGGGGGCTTTATACCCCTCTAGCCCACGCCTGGCATTATTAGGCAGCATGGTGCCAATAGGGTCATGATGTTTATCTGCTCCAGAGAGTCCTATTCTAATGGCAGTACTTCTTCTCTACAGGGACTAGACAAGCTGTGTGTGCACATTTGCACATCTGTGTCAGCAATGTGTCCAAATAGAGAGTGTCCGCAAACATTTGGACATATAGTGTACTTCATATTTGATGCTGTACGCCAGTCTAACCACACGCAGTTTGCGATACCTTTTCGTGCCACTGGAGCAGGACCGCACTGCTGTTCTCTGAGGGCCGCTCGAAGCCCTTGTAGATGTACTTCATGAGGAGGTCCACTTTGTTCTTGTCCAGGGACTGCACTGCCTTCTCGATATCACTGCTCTTAAAGGCTGTGAGCACTTTTAATACCAGACCCTCAGCCCGATCCTGTACACACAGACACACAGACTTCATTGATTTGGAAATTAAGAGCATTTCTAATTAAGTAAATCCAATCCGGTGCAATTCATTACGTAACCACACAACTTCAATGTCAACTGAATTAATGTTAGAAATCATTGCTGATCTGCAGAAACCTTGTATCTCAATTTTGTGTGAATCTGGTTGTTCCTTCCATTGAATCAGAGTTTCCAATAAAGTGGCCATGTCATGCTTAAAGGCCTAATCTCAAGCTCTTGAAGATTAATCTCTTGTGTTTTGAGTTGGATTATAACTAAAGGAACTTGATTTTATACTTTTTGATGCATTTCTTAAATGTAAAAAAACCTAGTATCTTCATTTCTGCTGTTTGTGGTGAATCTGGCAGTTGTTTTAATCAGGATTTCATGATGAATGGACCAATAGAAACGCTCCAAAATGACCTGGAATAAAATATTTTACATTAACTTCCATTGAAAGTTATGAAGCTGTAATGCTGCTGTTTTGGAGATACAAGGTTTCATCACGATTGACCAGTGAGATTTCTCTGGTGATCCTGCTGCTCTGCTCTAGACGCTGACTCACCTTCACATTCTGGTTCTTGGTGTTGATTGGTGGGTTTTTCAGCACAGCCTGCAGCGCCCCCATCAGGTTTCCTGTGAGCATCACTCAGGAAAAACCCAAATCCAACAGCAAGTACAGATTTACGATCTTTAAAACTAAACTCGAACACATTCATCATCCACTCTTCAGTAATAACCATCAGTACGTTTGCAGGAAATGACATCATTAAAAAGTATTTTTATCCCAAAGAGTAATTCTGAATATTTACGTTTGTATTTTATAGTTTGTAATTTGCAGTAAATGCTGATGGAGTCACAGCTGGCGTCAGAGCGAGATCATATGGATTTATTTGGTTGGTTTATTTGGTGTTTTATAGCAGCATCGTGCTGCAAGAGCTGTAATCTGTACAGTGGGAGTGAAGCACTACACAGACAGAGATACGGTCAAGCTTCCGTCTGACCATTAACGGCCGAGAGGTTTTTTTAGGTCACAGAAATAAATACAAATAATTATTCTGATAAAATCATCAGCTTGTGAAAATGGCAGCGTCCAAAACATCCAGTGTTTACGTATTTACTCCAGTGTTGTATGAAAATTGAGATTCACTCATAGCCTTTCTGCATTTCCTTATATATTATTCCTGATGAGACGTGAAAAAATAATTATATATAAAATATAATATAATATATGTCTGCTATTATATATATAGCAGACATTCTCCTTATACATTAATCCAGCTCAGCTCCATGCAGTTTAGTATCGGGATTTGGTATCGGGATCAGGTATCGGGATCAGGTATTGGGATCAGGTATTGGGATCAGGTATCGGGATCAGGTATCGGGGATCTGGTATCGGGGATCTGGTATCGGGGATCTGGTATCGGGATCAGGTATCGGGATCAGGTATCGGGATCAGGTATCGGGATCAGGTATCGGGATGTGGTATCGGGGATCTGGTATCGGGATTTGGTATCGGGATCGGTATCGGGATCAGTATCGGGATTTGGTATCGGGATTTGGTATCGGGATCAGTATCGGGATCGCCTTATTGTATTGTGTTTAGCAATGTCTAAGCTTGGAGGTATCTTTTGTATTATTAGCCTATTCTAACTAGCTGAGGCTTTTCTTGGGTAAATAGCAAAGCACTTTGTAAGTCGCTCTGGATAAGAGCGTCTGCTAAATGCCGTAAATGTAAATGGGATCAGGTATCGGGATCAGGTATCGGGATCAGGTATCGGGATCAAGTATCGGGATCAGGTATCGGGATCAGGTATCGGGATCAGGTATCGGGATCAGTATCGGGATCAGGTATCGGGATCAGGTATCGGGATCAGTATCGGGATCAGTATCGGGATCAGGTATCGGGATCAGGTATCGGGGAATCGTATCGAGAGTCCGCGGTATCGCCCAGCCCTGTTTATAACCGAGTCACGGCTAATCAACCTGCTGCACCGCCGGTGCGCAAAACACTGCAGAAACCTGAACACCAGCATCGAAATAAACACCAGGGCCCGTTTCTACCGCCTGCACAAACCCGCTAACTCACAGTTTCTCCCTTTTACACAATAAAAGTCTGTATCGGCGCCACATGGGCGCGACAGGAAGCGGCAGGAAGCGGCAGTGAATGAATGAGGGCGGCTCCCCCACACCCATCACAGCCGCACTGCATTTAAACACGTATTACAGCTGAATAATCACAGAAAATCACCAATCAACTGAAATCACAATGAATCCAGGTCGGACTGGGAGCAGAAACGCCCCGGTTTAAAGGATATTGTCTGATCAGCGAGTCCACCTCCGCTTCATCCGGACCCAGCTGGTTCTCTCCGCCGTCCTCTTCGTCCACAAACTTGTTCTCATCATATTCGTCCACGTCCACCTTCCTGAAGCGGTCCGACACCGTGTTCTTCGACATGATGAAATGTTTTATAAATATGTTGAATAAAAACCTCGTAAGTCTGAGCGCGGACGCCGGGCCTGCAGGACTTTTCACTTCTCTTCCTCTGGGCGCTTCCGCAATGAGTTTCCTTTAGTGCGCCCTCTGCTGGCCGTTTGGTGGTATCGCAACTGCAATACCACATGCTGACCACTGTGCGGTGCTAAAGCGCTTTGCTTCATTGCTGAGTGTGAAACGTGGCTGGGTTTGTTCCCCTTACCTTTCTGTGCACTACATACATACTTGATCATAACGTCAACAGATAAATCCTTTAGTACATGAGCCCTCAAATAAGTGCCAATAATTCTATTCTGACATTCTGACCAACTATTAAAACATTAAACATTAAATTGTTTAACCACTTTCAAACAAATAGAGAAATGTGTATCTATTTCTTTATTTATGTATTTAATTAGAATTTATTTATATATGGTTTATCAAGTCAAGTCAAATGTATTTGTTTGGCACTTTTTACAACTGTTGTTGTCACAAGGCAGCCTTATATAATAAGTAATTAGTAAAAGACAGAAAAAAAAGACCCCCAGTGAGCAGACCCCAACGGCGACAGTGGCATTGAAAACCTTCCTCAGAGCTGGAGGAAGAAACCTTGGGAGGATCCAAGACTCACAAGGGGGTTCTGACCCGTTATTGATAACAGTTACCAAACCATCTAAACTGTTGAACTGCTCTGATCATAATCATAATATGATAATCATGGTGTAGTAGAACTTAATATAGTCATGGCAGTGATTGACAGAGTAATGATGGTTAATGGTGGTGATATTAATAGTGGCAAATATTTAAGAGTCCATTTATAATTTAAGATGATCCTTTAATGATCACACTGATCTTGCAGATGTCTCAAAACCTCAAATATGTATAAATATGATACACTTGACTTTAAAGGGTTAAATCCTTTCATTTGGAATGCTCTTTAATCTCAATCATCAATAAGACACATCATTATCAGATGTGAGGTGTTTTTTTTTTATTGAATTTAAGCTGCTACACAGGCTGATACGCAGACAACCAGGCGCCATCTGCTGGTTGTTTATCGGTATCGCAGCTGCAATACCACTCTTTGGCCACTGGGTTGTGCTAAAGCGCTTTTGTTCACTATCAGGGGCAGTACAGCTGACTGTACATTTAAGCTGCATTGGTTTCCAGGGTCTCTTAAACAGCACCTTTCCGTTTTAGTGTTTTAGCTTCATAATTACTAATAACCATCAACCAGTGATTGTGGCTGAATCTGAATGGGTTCATACTGCCTAAATTGAAGTGTACACTATGTAGAAACTGGCTTCTACGTCCAAATAGTGATATATCTTTCTATAAGACCCATTAGAAGGCCAAAGGTATCTGGACAGACTTCCTAAGTATTGTGTGCAAGTATTTTAAGCCCCACTCTTTGCTAACAGTAGTATAAAATCGATACGCTGCAGTAGACTTTTTAAGTTTTAAGGATTGTATGTAAATTTATATGTAAATTTTAATATTTAGCTAGCATTACTGCAGTGTGGTCTAGACTGCAAAGGCTTATTTATGCTCATATGGATACGGCCGGAGCCCTCTGTCCGTATTCTCTGTTCATTTTGTCCGTATTTGTGCACATTTTCTGAAAGCTTACTGATACGGATGGAACAGAACAGTACCGGAGGAAATTGTGGGGGGCAGTGTTGCCAATATTTCAAGTGAGACAGGACCACTTCCATAGAGACACGAAGAAAAAGCTCAGGCAGAAAACTAAGTGCATACTAATGACTAATTATTATTTATTAATAATAGTGTTTGTTTCAGATTTTTAACCATTTTTAACCTCCTCCGACATGTGAGCAGCCAGTCTCTTCTACCGAACTGCCGCAGACACACCATCACCAGGCAACCTACGCGCTCAGAGGAAAGCCTTGTGTACCCGAACCAGCCAGCGCCGGCCACCATTGCACTGGAATGATGTGCGGAGAAAGTGGCATCTACCCACCCTGATGAGAGCAAGGCCAAGTGTACTCTCTCGGGATCCCGGCTGCTGATAGAAGGCAGCATGACCAGGATTTGAACTGGCGATCCTCTGGTCATGGTGACCGCACCTTGTTCCGCAAGTAGTTTCCTAGTATGAAGTGTGTAGTATACTCACTCAGAACCAATGGACCTTATTATTAAAAATGGTGGATAATCATGCAAGTGCAGTGACAATGGTGGCTGGAGAACCTGCAGCGATGTTGGTATGTTGTGCATAGCATAGCAGCACTTCCTCACTTCCTGTTAGTATATAGTCTAGACCATATAGTACAAGTGCCTAGTGTGCAGTACGCATTTGGGACGCAGCCAGCGTTTTTCAGCTGTATTTGTCACCTTTGTCAGAAATCTTTGACTCTGAACTGCCCTCTAGTGGATGCACTGCTGTATTGCATAACATTCATGCCAGCGTAAAGGACGCATAGAAGTATGTGGGCAGTGACGGTTACATCCTTTGACACAAGACATCTTAATTTTCGTACCTAAAGGGGGCTTGACTGAGCCTTGGATCATTTAGACAGAGCATTCTGCCATGAGGAAGAAGAAGAAAACACGACTTCATACATCAGTTTATTCTGGTCATTAATAATACGATCATGGAATAAACATAAAAAAAATAATCACAGACAGATTTTAAATATTTAACAGATAATATTAAACATGCTTGATTCATAAATAGGACTAATTTATTAATTAGGGTACATACACGAGGGTATTCAGTAACAGTCTACAGTATCAACCAACTTCCGTCGCTAGGAAACTAAATGAAATTAAATGAAAAATCATAAAACTAATCATAAAAAGGTGACATGCAGCCGCTACGTTATCAGCCACCGGTCTCGTAACTGCAGCGTCAGTGTGTGAGGATATGAGATATGAGAAGTACGGAGGATAGCAGGCAGGCGGGGAAGTGTGTAAAACATGCCACATCACGCCATCACTTTCGACCCATCCCAAAAAGGGGTGGTGCTCACAGTGTCCGTCTGCATTTCTTCTCACCCAGTCATCCCTCGGGGGCGGTGGGTGTGGGTGTAGGGGTAATTCAATCCTTTCTTCTCTTCAGAATCCAGGTCACAACACAAAGCAAGCGACGGCGCTCCAGTGATTCAACAGGTAAAGGAAAACGAAGACTGTAAGATATACTACTGTTCATGTGCTTGGGATCAGTGGCCAGATTAACATACACCACATGTCCAAATGTTTGTGGACACCCCTTTTAATGAATGCATTCAGCTACTTTACATGGCAGCTATTAGTGACATAGATATACACACACACACACACACAGCTTATCTAGTCCCTGTAGAGAAGCACTGCCAATAGAATAGGACTCTCTGGAGTAGATAAGCATGAACCTACGGGCGTGGGCTAGTAGAGGGGTATAAGCCCCCCCAATATTGAGGAGCTGTGGAGTAGTGGAAGAGCTGTGTTCTCTGTAATGATGGATGGTGGAGCTCTATCCAGTACTTTTGGGATCAAGTGGTAATCATCATCATCCAACATCCTGACCTTGTCTCTGAATGCAATCAAATCCTCACAGCAATGCTCCACCAAAATCTAGTACAAAGTCTTCTTCCCTGGACAGTAGAGATTACAGTTACTCCAACAAAAGCAGGATCAGCTCTTTTTAATACCCTTGATTTTAGAAGAAGCAATGAATGAGCAGGTGTCCCAATACTTTTGTCCATATAGCGTATATAAACTGTATTTATATACGCTGCCTCAGAGAGAGCGCTCAGCCCTTTAGGAACCCCCACCCATGTCATTAAAACTCATTAAAACATTAAAACAAGTTTTTTTTTTCTTCCCTCTCTCTCTTAAATGTCCTTGTATGTCTTCACACAGATGTGCAGTGCAGTGCGTATGTCTGGTCATGTCCAGGAATGGCTTTACAGATGTGGAACATGAAAGCAGGAGGGTAATGACATCTGGGAGAGGCTGCATCACCCCAACAAATTCACAAAAAGGTAAAACTCCGTCTGAAGGGAGTGTATCCAGTCATGCTTGGAATGTACATCATTAAGTTCTTGTCCAGTGAAGGCTAATGCACCACCGCCGGCCCCCCCTGCCGGCCCCCCTGCCAGCCCCCTGCAGGCCGCGGTTTAGCTGTTTTTCGGGTTATCTCTGCGGCAAAACCTTTTAACGCTGTTGGTGTCGCATTTCAGGAACCTCTTGTTGTTGAGCTCGTTGAGGGACAGAGAAACGGAGCAGCGGGCCGGGTTCTCTCGCCTCTGCAGGATGCTGTCTTTGATGGCATCTTTTATAACCTGCAGAATAACAAAGAGAAACTCAGCTCTTTAACCCTTTAAAATCCAGACAGTCAGTTCACTCATATGCAAAAGTTTGAGCACTCCTTCATGTTCAGACACAAGTATGACACAAGTAACAAACACACAGACTGTTACCAAGTATTACACTGAGAGAGATAAAAAAATACACTAAACAATAAATAGAATAAAGAATAATAAGTTAAAAAAGTAGTAATAAAGAGCTATAAAAACTATTATGTACAGATATAATAATATAAATATTTATAGAACATTAACATCTGTACAGCTGTGCAAATAATCATAGTGCAAATGTTCTGCATGTGATATATCAGTCAAGTCCGTTTGGTTCAGTGAAAGTGTTGTTGACGTTCTGTTAAGTGTAATTAATGTAAATATTTTACGTTACCTATTTCATTAGTTCAATTTATTTGGAAAACAATTAAACACAGCATATAATATTTGTCACATCTTTGCACGTCATGTTCTATGCATTAATTGCGTCTCTGTACAGGACGTGACTTTTTTTACACTACAGTAGATGTCATTTGACCAAAGGTGCCCAAACTTTTGAATACTGCCCTTCTGTGGTATTCTGCTGGAGCTGGACTAGTTTGATCGTTTTAACTTTTTACAAACTGTAATTTTAATCCAGTATGAATCTGCAGTGTGTGTAGTAGTGTGTACAGTCTGACAGTAATAACTGTGGAGTGATATTAATCCAGTATGAATCTGCAGTGTGTGTGTAGTAGTGTGTACAGTCTGACAGTAATCACTGTGGAGTGATATTAATCCAGTATGAATCTGCAGTGTGTGTAGTAGTGTGTACAGTCTGACAGTAATAACTGTGGAGTGATATTAATCCAGTATGAATCTGCAGTGTGTGTAGTAGTGTGTACAGTCTGACAGTAATAACTGTGGAGTGATATTAATCCAGTATGAATCTGCAGTGTGTGTGTAGTAGTGTGTACAGTCTGACAGTAATAACTGTGGAGGGATATTAATCCAGTATGAATCTGCAGTGTGTGTAGTAGTGTGTACAGTCTGACAGTAATAACTGTGGAGTGATATTAATCCAGTATGAATCTGCAGTGTGTGTGTAGTAGTGTGTACAGTCTGACAGTAATAACTGTGGAGTGATATTAATCCAGTATGAATCTGCAGTGTGTGTGTAGTAGTGTGTACAGTCTGACAGTAATAACTGTGGAGTGATATCAATCCAGTATGAATCTGCAGTGTGTGTAGTAGTGTGTACAGTCTGACAGTAATAACTGTGGAGTGATATTAATCCAGTATGAATCTGCAGTGTGTGTGTAGTAGTGTGTACAGTCTGACAGTAATAACTGTGGAGTGATATTAATCCAGTATGAATCTGCAGTGTGTGTGTAGTAGTGTGTACAGTCTGACAGTAATAACTGGGGAGTGATATTAATCCAGTATGAATCTGCAGTGTGTGTGTAGTAGTGTGTACAGTCTGACAGTAATCACTGTGGAGTGATATTAATCCAGTATGAATCTGCAGTGTGTGTAGTAGTGTGTACAGTCTGACAGTAATCACTGTGGAGTGATATCAATCCAGTATGAATCTGCAGTGTGTGTGTAGTAGTGTGTACAGTCTGACAGTAATAACTGTGGAGTGATATTAATCCAGTATGAATCTGCAGTGTGTGTGTAGTAGTGTGTACAGTCTGACAGTAATAACTGGGGAGTGATATCAATCCAGTATGAATCTGCAGTGTGTGTGTAGTAGTGTGTACAGTCTGACAGTAATAACTGTGGAGTGATATTAATCCAGTATGAATCTGCAGTGTGTGTAGTAGTGTGTACAGTCTGACAGTAATCACTGTGGAGTGATATTAATCCAGTATGAATCTGCAGTGTGTGTAGTAGTGTGTACAGTCTGACAGTAATCACTGTGGAGTGATATTAATCCAGTATGAATCTGCAGTGTGTGTGTAGTAGTGTGTACAGTCTGACAGTAATCACTGTGGAGGGATATTAATCCAGTATGAATCTGCAGTGTGTGTAGTAGTGTGTACAGTCTGACAGTAATAACTGTGGAGTGATATTAATCCAGTATGAATCTGCAGTGTGTGTAGTAGTGTGTACAGTCTGACGGTAATAACTGGGGAGTGATATTAATCCAGTATGAATCTGCAGTGTGTGTGTAGTAGTGTGTACAGTCTGACAGTAATAACTGTGGAGTGATATTAATCCAGTATGAATCTGCAGTGTGTGTGTAGTAGTGTGTACAGTCTGACAGTAATAACTGTGGAGTGATATTAATCCAGTATGAATCTACACTGAGTTGAAACGGGTAATGATTGAGTCCTGTGGCTATGGCTTGACCTTTGTGAAGGCTATGACCTTTCAGCCTACACCATCATGTACACGGTACATGCTATTAGAGTAAACACAGTCATGTCTTTGGATGGATGGATGCTTTTTTGGGTGGAACTTAATAAAGGCTTAGGGCTTATGGTTATTATTTATAATTTCCTTCAAATTATTCCTCTTTTTAAGAAATGAATGTGGAGATGAGCAAACCTCGATATTGTTGAGAGTGTTGAACTCCATGAGGTCATGCAGCTGTTTGAAGGCCTGGTTGGAGTACTGAAAGTTGAAGGTGGAGTAAGGAGTCGCAGGATCATCAAATATATCAAATTCACCAAACTCCTTCTCCTTATCCGTCTCTCTGGGAACTCCTATAATTACGGAAAAGGTCACAGAGGAAAAAAAACAACATTAGAAAAGTTTCTAAAGGCATTTTTCAAAATAAAAGATTTTAGGGATAAGACACCACTTAATCTGCTGTAGAAAAGGTGTGTTCTCACACACATGAACCAATAACCCTCTCCCAAAAGAACACGGTAGACTATAGCTATTATTTAAAGCTATCCTACATTAATAGCTATGGGCCTGTCAACATAATGTCCCAGAAATGATTGCGATAAAAGTTGTTATTGTTATTTTAGGACCACTTTATGCCACTAATATAATGATAAAAAAAAAAAGTATCATATAATAATTATAAAACCCTTTAATAGTTACACTTTTTACACCGAGTGCAATGCACTTTTAATTATTACAAACATTCTGACATTGGAAATTTGAAGACAATTCAAATATATATTCATGTAAATATAAAAAATATATATATATTAAAATAAAATGTAATATAATAAAATGATACAATTAAAATCACTGCTTTTTACAAAGTCAACATACGGCTTCTTCACGTTAATGTGCTCTTTCTGCCAAAATAATCCCACAGCTGTGGAACCAAGTCCACCCAAACTGTCTGGCTGGAATATTAAGCCTCGAGTAACACGTCTTCACCTGTCTGCTCTGCATGTTCGGTATTGATGCATCGGTCATTGCACACATTGCACTCTTTTTCTACACAGCAGGTGGCGCTGCTGCTCACAGACTTGAGTCCCGCCTCCGACAGAGAGCAGGACTGGCTAAAATACTGCTGCTGATCCTCTTACGGAAACAAACAGGAAAGTAAATACACTGGGCAACATCGAGGTTCCCAGCGCCACTCATTTACTGTCCGTCTTGGAAACCACCGTCAGCGATCTAACCTAGGTATCTTGGTGTTGGTGGTTGGTGTGGTTTAGTGTAGTGGGTAATAAGATCACTTCCCCTGTGGCTGACTAGGGTTCAATTCAAGAAAGATAAGATAAGATAAGATAAGATAAGATAAACACCACTCTACACCCATAAGAGTTCTCCTAACTCTCCATTCTCTTACGTGTCTAACATGATTCACATGTAAGAAGCTCTGGATAAGAGCGTCAGACAAGTGCTGTGTGAGAAGGAGGCGTGGCTTCTGCGATGGACACGCCCACACACAAATGACCAGTTTGAGAGGTCGTGATTTGTGGGGTTTAGTGAATTTGTGGGAAAGTGAATGTGTTGCACCCTGATCAGCATTTTTCGTGCAGACAGAGCTGCTGTTGTAAATCCAGAAGCCTGCCTTTGCATGTTTGAGCTGAACTGCTATCCCATGGAAACGTGTCCTCAGGCTCTGTCTGCCCTGTTAACAGCGACGCTTGTTTACTACAAATTCAAAACCTCTCACAAGCTTCTGTGTTCTGATCTCTGCTGATTACTGAGCCTAAAACCAGAACTGACAAGAGTTTGTACATCCTTCCTGTCACGCTAAAACCTTTTATCTGCTGAAACTGAGACTTTCAATGGAAGTCAATGTAAAAAGATTTAATTCCAAGTAATTTTGGATCATTTCTATTGGTCCATTGGTTGTGACATTTTGACACAATATAAAGAACAACTGCCAGATTTACATCACTCCAGATTAAAACAGTTACAAATGGCAAAAGTGAAGATACTTTGTTTGTGAAGGTATAATATGTTGAATAGTATATCTAGTAGCCATGGAGGTGGAAGCAGTTTATACTGAAAAGCTGAAGACGCTAATTGTATGTTGTCACGTATGGAAGTTTTGGAAAATGTTCTGGAAAAGTTCTGGAACCACTTTTCTGAAAAATGTGGGAACCCTGACTTTAGCTGTGCTCTTATGCAGCTTACTTGAGACCCACTTGTTCCTACACAGCCCACCAATGGGTTGAGTCCCACAGTTTAAAAACCACTGCCCTAAGGTACTGAAATACTGTAGGTTAAGTGTGATAAGTGTAGATTATGTGTACTTTTAGACCATCTGTCCTTTATGTATTGAATTTAATAAATCCTAGCCCTAATTATATAAGTATGTACCTAAAACAAAGGACTTTATATTAGACTATGTATGTAAAACATCAGTGTTCGTAAGGAACAAACAGTTTCCTCACCTGGAGCTTTGAAGTCTCTGAAGTGGATGTTGGCCAGGACAAAGTGGATGACGGTGGGACAGTGTTTCTCCCCTCTCGTCGGTTTAAAAACGTAGCATTCCTGCAGCCCTTCCCTGTCAAACACCTTTACGTCAATTTTGGGGAATGGCAGCTTGTTCATGCGCGCCCATTTCTCTGCCAGCAGCAGCTCCTGATATGAACAGTGAGAGATATGACAAAGACAAAACACAGATCAAACATTTGAAGACATTTTTACCATAAAAGATATGTATCACAGTGCTTAACTGTGATATGTAGAAACTGTACTATAGTGAAAGTATGGTACTGTATCCCAATCTAACTCAACTAAAGAGCTGAAACTGTACTATAGTGAAAGTATGGTACTGTATCCCAATCTAACTCAACTAAAGAGCTGAAACTGTACTATAGTGAAAGTATGGTACTGTATCCCAATCTAACTCAATTAAAGAGCTGAAACTGTACTATAGTGAAAGTATGGTACTGTACCCCAATCTAACTCAATTAAAGAGCTGAATCTGTACTATAGTGAAAGTATGGCACTGTATCCCAATCTAACTCAATTAAAGAGCTGAAACTGTACTATAGTGAAAGTATGGTACTGTATCCCAATCTAACTCAACTAAAGAGCTGAAACTGTACTATAGTGAAAGTATGGTACTGTATCTCAATCTAACTCAATTAAAGAGCTGAAACTGTACTATAGTGAAAGTATGGTACTGTATCCCAATCTAACTCAATTAAAGAGCTGAAACTGTACTATAGTGAAAGTATGGTACTGTATCCCAATCTAACTCAATTAAAGAGCAGAAACTGTACTATAGTGAAAGTATGGTACTGTATCCCAATCTAACTCAATTAAAGAGCAGAAACTGTACTATAGTGAAAGTATGGTACTGTATCCCAATCTAACACAATTAAAGAGCTGAAACTGTACTATAGTGAAAGTATGGTACTGTATCCCAATCTAACTCAATTAAAGAGCAGAAACTGTACTATAGTGAAAGTATGGTACTGTATCCCAATCTAACTCAGTTAAAAGAGCTGACACTGCTCTTAAGGCTTTGCCCTGACCTTAAATGGAGGGCTGGAGTCTCCAGGTCTGGCTGAGAAATCGAAGGAAATGATGAGGTCGACACCCCGCTGTGGACGCAGGATCAGGGGGTAGGGGAGGTTAAATGTCAAACCGCTGTCCACCACATGAATCTTCTTACTCCTGACGTCCAGAGGTTCATAGATGTCCTTGAATTCATTTGGGTCTACGAGACAAGGAAACACACTCCACTGAGTGAAGGGGAACCAGCATAGTGGCCATGATGACTGGCCACTATGCTCTCATGCCCACCCATATGCTCTCCCATATGCTCTAATGCCCACCCATACCTATAGTGG
Source organism: Salminus brasiliensis (assembly GCF_030463535.1). NCBI lineage: Eukaryota > Metazoa > Chordata > Actinopteri > Characiformes > Bryconidae > Salminus > Salminus brasiliensis. The sequence continues at coordinate 2,835,508 of NC_132888.1, forward strand.
CCATGATGGCCATGATGGCCATGGTGGCCATGATGACTGGCCACTATGCTCTCATGCCCACCCATATGCTCTCATGCCCACCCATACCTATCTACACCCTCCCATACCCACCCATACCTATCTACACCCTTCCATGCCCATCCATACCTATTTACACCCTCCCATCCCGACCCATACCAATCTACATCCTCCAACGCCCACCCATACCTATCTACACCCTTCCATGCCCATCCATACCTATCTACACCCTCCTATGCCCACCCATACCTATTTACACCCTCCCATCCCGACCCATACCAATCTACACCCTCCAACGCCCACCCATACCTATCTACACCCTCCCACGCCCACCCATACCTATCTACACCCTCCTATGCCCACCCATACCTATTTACACCCTCCCATCCCGACCCATACCAATCTACACCCTTTTTATACCCTCCAACGCCCACCTGTAACTATCCACACCCTCCCACGCCCACCCATACCTATCTACACCCTCCAACGCCCACCCATTCCTTTTTATACCCTCGAACGCCCACCCGTAACTATCCACACCCTCCCATCCCGACCCATACCAATCTACACCCTTCCATGCCCACCCATTCCTTTTTATACCCTCCAACGCCCACCCGTAACTATCCATACCCTCCCAAGCCCACCCATACCTATCTACACCCTCCCACGCCCACCCATTCCTTTTTATACCCTGCAACGCCTATTCATACTTATCTATACCCTCCCATGCCCACCCATACCTATCTATACCCTCTCATGCCCACCCATACCTATCTACACTCTCCTACGCCCACCCATACCTATCTACATCCTCCTATGTCCACCCATATCTATTTACACCCTCCCATCCCGACCCATACCAATCTACACACTCCAACGCCCACCCATACCAATCTACACCCTTCCATGCCCACCCATTCCTTTTTATACCCTCCAACGCCCACCCGTAACTATCCATACCCTCCCAAGCCCACCCATACCTATCTACACCCTCCCACGCCCACCCATTCCTTTTTATACCCTGCAACGCCTATTCATACTTATCTATACCCTCCCATGCCCACCCATACCTATCTATACCCTCTCATGCCCACCCATACCTATCTACACTCTCCTACGCCCACCCATACCTATCTACATCCTCCTATGTCCACCCATATCTATTTACACCCTCCCATCCCGACCCATACCAATCTACACACTCCAACGCCCACCCATACTTATCTATACCTTCCCATGCCCACCCATTCCTATTTATACCCTTAAAACAAATGCCCACCCATACCTATCTATACCCTGTGATTGGATGCTGTACACACAATCAGAACAATTCTGCTCTCTATGGAAACGCTTATTTTTGCTTCATCAGAGGCCACAGATCTGCATGAAAAGATGTTCATGAATTTCTTGATTTAAAAGGCAGTTTGTGACACAAAATAAAAATCTACATATTTGTGACTGATCATGTTCTGTGAGTGTAAATCACGTCATTAAAAGAGGAGGAGAGGTTAAACAGCAGAAAGGTCAGCTTTGTGAGTAAGCATTAGGGGTTAGATGTGTCAGTTCACACAGTCAAAGACTGACCTTTAAATACTGACCCACCCAGTAATGACACTACCAACAATCTGCTCTTGTATCTCTCTATTCCTCGAAAGCTGCGTTTCAGGTTTTTTCACCCACGCCTGCTTCAACCCACCTATTCAAATACTACGCTCTTCTGGACCTGAACTATATGTGCTAATGAGGGGTGAAAAATGCACTGTGATGCTAAAACATCTCCAACATCATAATGTAAGGCAGTACAAGTGCACCTTGCAGTGGTGAATTTGTGGTATCAGTGCTGGAATGTTAGAACTGAGTATAATAATAAAATATGTGAAATATTTGCCACAAAACAACAAAGTAAAGCTTGGTGGCATGCATTTACTGTCTACTTTCCACTGCTGTGTAACGCATGTGTGTCCAGTCTTATCTGCAAAGATCAGTATGGCTGCAGGCCTTTTTTACAATTAAGCAGGACCCCACCTCATATAATTAGACTGCAGTTTAAAAACTATGCTCAAATCATTAAACAGGTGGAGTCAGGTGTGATTTAAAAAAAAAGAAATTTGCCGGCCCTCTGTGGATAAGACTGGACAGCCTTATTGAGTTGCATTGTGGTTAAACTGGACAGGTTATGATTGACTGAAGTTGTGTTTTATGGTTTGCTGCTGTAGTCCCTTTTAATATATATATATATTTTTAATGTCACTGTTAATGTTTAGATGTACGTACTGGTAAACTCTGTAACTTAGTCTGATCTGACAGATAATATAAAGGCATGGGTGTTGCAGCCATGTTATTAGATTTTTGTATTTAAGTATCCCAAAGGATGGAGCACCACCATCATTCCAGAGAACACAATCAGTTCCACTGCTGGGGGGCTTTATACCCCTCTAGCCCACACCTGGCATTAGCCAGCATGGTGCCGAGGGGTCCATGTTTATCTGCTCTAGTGAGTCCTATTCTATTGGCAGTACTTCATTTGTGTGCATTTACATCTATGCCAGCAATGGGTGCAGCCGAAGCAGCCGAATGTATTCATTAGAAGGGGTGTCCACAAACATTTGGACAGATAGGTCTTTTATTCTGACTCTGATGAAACAGAAAGATCAGTGAGCGTTTCCATAGGGATGTGAACTGTGCTCTTCATGTTAATTATCAGTGCGAGATTCTCTTAACGTTAGAGTTTCACACCTGTGATGGCGTCCACCTCCTCCTCGATGGAGGTCTCACGCATCAGGCAGCCGCTGGTTGCGAAGGGCGTGGTGGAGTTCAGGTTCAGGCCCAGCATGAAGTTATGAACCTTCCCTGCTCGGCCCTCGCGCGTGTTAAACAGAGACGAGTCGCCCACCATAGAGGAGAACATGCGCTGAACCCAACTGGCCTGAGCGTTACGCTGACGCTCGTCCTCCACCTCCGCACTCTCTGTACCGGCTGAGAGAAAGAAATATAGAAGCAAATGTGAAAAATGATGGAAAAAGGAAAATAAGAAGAGAGAATCAGAATTACTTTATTGATCACAGGAGAGAAACTGCAGAGGTTACAGTTACAGAATAAACACTCTAGAAAATAAACACTCTATTAAAAAATGTAAAACCAAATGAGAAAGAATGAAATATGTGCATGTTTATAAATTATATGAATATAATAAAGTGGCACAGTGTCAGTAACTGTGTGAATATAGAAAATGCTGTGTAAAGCAGTTTGAATATTGGACATCTTGAGTTATTTCACATATGAACAGGATAATTTCAGTATTTCACAGATGAACCATAGTGCCACATTAAGGGAGGAGTTATAGGGTTTGATGGCCACAGATAAGAATGACCTCCTGTGGCAGCATAGAGAGCAAAATGTGAGATCTATGCCTTTTATATATAATAAAATGCCATTTTTATATAAGTAAATGGCAAATAACTATAGAATATAGTGCCACATTTTACAATATAGTGCATATTAATATTTCATATAGTGCCTAACTATGAAAACTATATAATATAGTGTGTAACTACTGTGTGTTAGTGTGTACTAACTACATATATATATATATATATTGTAGCATATAATATAATACAGTGAATAATTCTATAATGCAGTGCAGGCTCATACAATAGAGCCAGAAACTACAATGTAAGTGAGAGAGACTGACTCACCCCTACGAGGTTCCTCTTCATTATCTGCGTCATTTCCAACAATCTGGTCCAAATCTGCTCTAATTTGCTCTAAAATGAGACACAGGACAGAACAAAGATCAACACTGTTCTTACAGAACCTATAAAACGATTCAGTCCCTTGACTCCTCCAGATCAGAATGAACTTTTAAATATATAGGGATAGTCAGCATGTGTGTGTGTGTGTACGTGTAACAAGACATGCTTGTGACACCATTTCAGCTTCTTACTGGAAAATGTAATTTACCATCAGGTCCTCCCACATGTTTTTGGCGTGACGGTGTGGTTTATGAATCAGTAATGTCGCATGCAAATGAGGAGAATTTGCAGTAGTGCCAGACTGTAAACAAGCAGTTAAGCACACCAGTGTTCTTAGTTTATAAATGGTTACCATATATCCCTTTCAGAGCTGTCCGTTTTATGAATCCGGCAAGTTTTTTTTTGGATTTTACACATTTACACTTGCTTTTAATCGGCTCTTTATCATCGTATTGTCTTTTGCAGAGACCCCCAGTAAATTAGCCACTGCTCCCAGCAGCGCTTCTCTAATTCTCTTTAGTGCAGTTTTTTGTGGGACAGTGGTGTCTCAAAGGTTAGAGCTCCGAGCTATTGATGACAGGGTTGTGGGTTCGATACACTGTTGGGCCCTTGAGCAAGGCTCTGGGTGTGTGTGTGCTCACTACCCCTAGTTCACTAGGGGTGTGTGTATGTTCACTACCACATATGGGTCAAATGTGGAGGACACACTTCGCTGCATATAGTACAGTGACAGATACGTGCACCTTTACCTTAGTTACACATTAACAATCCATGTAATAACAACCCTGTAAATACTGGTGATGGATTCACTGTTACAGATGGATTACAGTAGTTCACACAGCAAACCATTCAACTGCACTCAACTGGGTTATTTGTCTGAACTTTAAAAAAAAGGGCTCTACAAACAACCCAAAATGGTCAAAGAACCCATTTTCAGCACTTTATAGAGGTGTACTCCAGTGCAGAATGGATCGGGGTTAAGTGCGTCCCATTTTCCAGATTCCAAAAGCAGAAGTGCTGCTGTAGAGCTGAACCCCGTGAGGGAAAGTAAAGCACCAGGTCTTCTAATGTCAACAACAGCAACTTGAGGAACACTGATATTGTCAAAAAGTGAATACTAAGATGTAAATACAGTCTCAGTATGTCATTATTAGTTATGACATATATATGTAATATAATAAAAGCCTTCATCTTATTACACGTTTATAACCACATAAGAGAGAATATGCCGTTGTAGCTACCGAGATACACTTGTTTAATAAAATGAGTAAATCTGAAGTTGATATCTGAAGTAGCTACTGTACTCCTGTAATCCATCTGTAACAGTAAATACACCTCCAGTAGTTACAGTGCTGGCTATCCGGACTGTAGTGTGTAATTACACAGTTATTAAAGACACTTACTATAACATGGGGGAAACAAATAAATGAATACATTTGTGTGTGTGTGTGTGTTTAGTCTTTCTAATAAGTGTAATAATAAGCTTTCATGAGGAACTTGTTACGGCGCTGTTCACACCCATGCTATTTTTAAAGCATTGCTTAAAAGAGCACATTGCTATCTCTGTCAATGGGACATTCCTGCAGAACCAGTATCAGCAGTGTATAGAAGAGTGTGAATAAAAGGAAGGACAGGAGAGTTTTCATAGACAGCTGATTATATCTGATTGCCTGCAGTAAAAGCCAAAAGAGGGCTGAACAGTACAGCAGTGTCTTAAAGTCTTTAAGGCCATTACAAAGCTTCCTAATCTGCTCCTTGTTTATACTTATATACTTATATGTCTATTTTCTATACATTTAATGTGTATGTTTTATTAATTATTGCAATTTTGTATTCCCTGTTAATTTTCTTTTGTGTTTTTTTACATAAATAAATAAGTCTTTTTTACTTTCATTTTCTTGATGATCAGACAGTCATCAAAGCATTTTGGTGGTGGTTCTACCATGTATGACTATAAATATGACAAATAAACGTTTTGACATGATTTGATTTTGATTTCTAATATGATTTATTGATGCTGTTATTGCTGTATTTTTGAAAGTTTATGCATTTTTAGTTAGTCTGTGTCAAAAATGTATGTTTTAAACATGCAAACACGTGAACAGGAATTCCTCAGGGCCGTGTAAAACCTGCAAACACACACCTTTGCAATATTTCACATTCAACCAGTGGATTTTCAGCTTATTTAATGTAGCCATAAACATTAATGAATTTCCCTGACAGACCCAGGAAGGGGTGCGAGCATGTTCAGGAGTACAGATATACACCTGAGGTCTAACACGAGCCATAAAAGCTGCATGTCTGTGCATTCCTGTACATGTACATACCACACAGATACCACTTTATTATAAACACACAGTGATATGAGGAGCATCTATATTGCCAAATGTTTCATATTTAGAGAATACTGCTCTAACAGTGTTACCCAATGGGGGAAGAAGTTTACTTAAAGTAAACCAGGGAATTTACCATTGGGTCCACCTGCATGGAGCTTTTTTTGTTTGTTCTATTGTTACTATGATTAAAAGATACTATGGTTACTATGGTATTAATTAAATACATATCTTTATGTAAACAGCTTTTCCATAGCAATTTAATTTGCGTTCTGAATGTTTGTTCACACTTGTTAGAAAATTTCACACCGCATCCAACAATAAATGCAGCATGGAGCTTCTTTTATAAAGCGTCAAAAACACGTACAATTCCACATGTTCATCCGTTTACCGACCAAAGATTTATATTGCTAAAATCGGCCTACAGTGGTTTAGCTCCGCCTATCCACTCTAAAGTTATAAGGAGTGTTTTAGACTGGATGTGTATATATATATTTAAATTATAATTTTTTGGGGGGTATAATATTTTATTATGTACTGTAAGCATCCTAGATATTAGCCAGCTGGAGTAACAAGCAGGAGTGTTTTACTGACTGGCATCTCAGAGACAGGATTCCAGTTTAGACCAGAAAGCTAAACAACTCCAAAAAGACAAGAACTCCTGATCAAACTGCTGCTCACCCAGCTCTTCCTCCATAGTGCTGCAGTCCGCAGTCTCCTTCACTCCCAGCACCCGGTTAAACAGGATAGAGAAAGCACTGCCCCACACACCTACAACACACACACACACACACACACACACACACACACACATACCACAAACAGTTAAAAAAAAATCATCTACAACTCTACACAACACCTACTGAAAGTGTGCACTACTGAAAGACCAGAGCATGTAAATAGTATACATGAGAGTGACACTGTGTATGGGACCCAATGCTGTAGATTACTGTATTGATTATTATAATATTACAGTATTACAAACTATGAACAGTAACAGTGTTCGACACTATTAGCAAGTATTGATGCCTTGCTGATGAATTAATGGACCTTTAATAATAACTTCCCTCTAATCAACAATACACCATTTTTAAAATTAGATGCCTTATTACTGATAGAGAGAACTGACAACAGTGAGTTTACTGCACAAAAAAAGAAATGTACAGTGGAAATCTGGCATTAAGCTTCTGTATGAATTAAATATGAATGAAACACAGCAATACAGTAGCTAATTGGAAGAAAATGGGTGTTAGAAAATATCAATATATTGAATATTAATTAATACATTACTGTAACCAATTCTCAAAAACACTACTCTTTGTAATTAATAATTTACATACACAGATTATATTAATCATGCTTTGTTGAAGTGACTGTCTCTACTCTCTAGGGAATAATGCTTTCTACTAGATTTTGGAGCAGCATAGCTGTGAGAATGTGATTGCATTCAGTGTGCTAGTGAGGTCAGGGTGATGGATGATGATCACCACCCCACCTCAACATCCCCAACTCTCCAACTCATCCCAAAAGTACAGGATGGAGCACCAACAACACAGTTCTTCCACTGCTCCACAGCTCAATGCTGGGGGGCCTTATACCCCTCTAGGCCACACCTGGTGTGCGTGCATTTGCACATCTGTGTCAGCAATGGGTGCAACTTAAAGTAGCTGAATGCATTCATTGGAAGGGGTGTCCACAAACATGTGTCTAGACACAGTTCTCATTGCATAAAATAGCATGTTGTCTTTACTTTCTACCCTTAGATTATATGGATATGATTGTGTATAGTATTGTTCTGTATTGCTTCACATACAGCTTCTTCCACAGGGGTTTTACTGGCGCAACCTTAAGCCATTTGTCATGTCAACCAAGCTGGTGTTTCAGTTTATCCCATCGTATCACATTAATACAAATGCTGGATCGTTGCCAACTTTCTGTTTTACAGGTGCAGGCAAGCATAACTGCTATAATGTCTTGGGTATAAGGTGTGCTTACAAAATAATTGATCTCAATTAGAAAATAATTTTATGATCATACTGAAGACATTACTGACCTCCGAATGTGCTGTAATGAAGAAGCATTACAGAATCAGTACTGTAAATAAACAGCGTTCAATAGGGAGCTCATTTACCAGCGCTGGACCAGCGCATTTACCATATTAATACCTGTTAGCCCTTCAGGTTCAGGTACACTATCAGTACAGTAGCAGCTCTCCTTTCACCCTACAGCAAACTGTACATTCCTTTGTACATCTGCTAAACTTAGAACACCGTCCTAGGCTTGAAGCTTGAGGTACGTAGGTCAGACAGGTAATATTGTGTACCGCTGGACCAAACACTTGCAGGGCACGGGCGCCTTGAAAGCAGACCTGGACGGCCTTGTTTAGTCCAGGGTAATGCGACCATGGCTGGTGCTGAGGGCTGTTTATAAACATGCTTTCTGTATGTCTTTACAGGATGCAGAAGAAATGGCTCCTAAAGCAGCAGGATGTCCAAACACCTCGACCTGATGGCCTAAGGGGGGAGGTGTGAGGACAAGCACACGTTTAAATTGACATACTTTTACCCTTACTTTTACCCTAAAAAAAGTATATATATATTTTTTTAATATAATATATATTTTATATTATAAATATATAATAAATGGGTGTTTTCATTCAGCAACATTACAAAGCACCCATTGCACACACAGCTTACATCAGAACAGATAAAGCAGGTGAAGATAAATCCAGTAAAAAGGAGAAACAAGAGTTTCACATTCTGAAGAAAGAAAGTAGTGAGATCTTGTCGGTGAGCTAGTCTGAAGAACAGAGCTCGGTTCCTCCAGGGTTCTCCTGGACGCCCCCCTGCCCCAGTCCAGCCAGCACAGCGTGGAGGATGTGTTCAACTCCATCAGCAGCAGCAGTAGCAGCAGCTCACCTGATTTACCATCATTAAGCCCTGATTTACCACCAAACCAGGTGTTGATCTGAGGAGAACTCTAAATAATACTAGACTCCATGAGGAGAACTTTGGAGATGTTCTAATGATGAACACAGTGATGGAGAACCACCTCTACCACTTTCTGTAGGAGTGTTATTATTAGTGTTTATTCTAATATCAGTGCACAGATGTTATGAGTGAACACTGGAGGGAAATTACATATACTAATACAAAGGATACGGGCCCTTTATCAAGGCCAATGTTTGAGTTTCATACACTGTGGTCAGGACACCAGCAAACAAAAGGTCAAACATGAGCGCCATTGTTGTAAGGATGTGCCTGGACTCTTACCCATAAGGAAGTGCAGAGGGTTTTCCTCATACTTCTTCACCACGCTGCCCATGAAGAACTTACTGCCAAACAGCTCCGGGGGCATGAAGGTGCCGTACTTGGCCATGCCGATCTCATACGGGCTGAACTCCACCCAGTCTGTTCCGGAGAAATACAGGGTCTGAATAAGCCTTTCATTGACTCCTCACTTCGCTTCGTTGACACAGAAATATTCAATTCACCAGAACTAGACCTTCATGAATCACTGGATATTAAAGCACTGTTTCGTAACAATCCGCTTTGTTTAGGCAGAAGTGACGTGTGACAAACTGTCCAAACTAAATATAGTCCTAAAACACAATCCTGGTTTGAAGTGGATCTTAATGGAGACACAGGGCCAATCATTATACCTGCAGCCGGGAACAGCATTTGCATATCTGCCACCACTTTAAACAAATCTAAACAAATGTGTTTGGCTTGCGTCTCCATATCCCCACATACACGGCTGAATATCTGGATAAACATTGACTATTTCACCAGTGACTTTCACTTCAGGGTGCTGTTCGCTGCGCTGTGCATGGCTGTAGTGTGCGCTAACAATGCAAATGATGCCTAGCTCCCAGCAATGGCTTCTGTGACTTCTCTGCAGCTCTCTCCAGTACTGTAATTACAGTTATTTGCATCAAGTAACTACATACAATGCTGTTCTGCACTCTCTTTCATGTTCTTTAATGCTATATTAAAGAATAGTCAGTACTGTGACACTCCACTACAGTCACTCCACTGAGTATTTAATGCCATGAGCTCAAAGTGCACTCATGTGCATTGTGTATACGTCTAGATACAATGATGGATAACCTATAATATTCACAATTCATCGCTGTTCTTAGTGTTAATGGTCATAAAATACGCAGAACCGATGTGAAATCTGTGAAAATTACAATATGTGGTGTACTTATATATGAATTTATGCAGTATTCACAAACTATAAAATAAATTATGTCAGTTTTGTGTCTTAACCAGTTGAATTAGGGTAATTTGGGTAAGCTATAAACACAGTGAGATGAAAAACTTTATAATGCACACCACATATTTAAAATGTAGTAAACATTTCAAAGAAATTAAGTTCAAATACATATGTGCTATTAATATTAATGTGCTTAATGAAGTTTTCCAAATGCTGATGTAACGGGACAGTAGTGTTACTGTTTACAAAATATCATAAATACTGAATGCACATGTAGTGACAGTACAGCGTTACCTTTTGTGGAGGAGTCTTTTAAGTGGAAGAGGAGATATGCTATTATGCAAAATGACTTAATATGATAAACTATATGCATTAAACATGACAATAATAGCTGTGGCCTGTTAGAGCCATAAAAGTGAACGTCGCCACAAAAGCATGTGTATATTGTAGAGTGAGTTCTGTACAAGAGTGCTTTTCTTACCGGCAAACATGAGCTCAGACACTCTGGGTTTAACGTGCAGACAGGTGAACAGAGGCAGGGGACACTGACCCTCATTGACCTTCTCCTGCATGGAGCTCAATGTCGTGTCCATACGCTGTCAAAACAACACACGTGTTAGTATTTATGTGTAACAGTAAATTTGTCATGCTATATATATATATATATATATATATATATATATATATATAGGTGAATTAGGGTCATTTGGGTAAGCTATAAACACGGTGAGATTAAACAGCTTGTCTAGTACCTGTAGAGAAGTACTGCCAATAGAATAGGATCCTAGAGCAGAACCTATTGGCACCATGCTGCCTAATGCCAGGCATGGGCTAGAGGTATATAAAACCCCACAGCATTGAGGAGCTGTGGAGCAGCGGTGGTTGTGGAGCTCCATCCAGTACTTTTGGGATGAATTGGAGAGTTGGGGGTGATGTGAGGTGGTGATAAGTAAATAAAATAAATAAGCAGTATATGGTGTACTAAAATGTGCACAAACTTTTGCATATAAAACCTGGATGTTTTAAAATGTGGACCCATTTTCCTCAGCTTTTCTTGTCTCTCTCTCATACACACAAGCATAACCTCTCCACTTTGTCATTCCAGTTTCATAAGCACCACATTTTTCCATCGTTAGTGAAGCAGCATTCCACTTTGTGGTTTCTGGTTAATTTACGGCTGTAAGAAAACTCAAAATACCTCAACGCTTCCTAAAGAACATGTCAGAGCAGAGCACACTGCGCTTTCTTCTGGAGATACAGGGTTTCCTTTGGTGGAGGGCAGCGATAAGCACACTTTGTGTTGTGCAAGGGCATTAAATGGCAGGAAACATTAACAGTGTGGGCCAGCAATGCTGAGAGATACGGCCTAAAGCACACGCATCTGCTAACCTCAGCCTGTGGATGGGTGAAGGGCAGGAATGCAGAATGTTTTTCTAGCTCTAATTAAACACACAGAAGACAGCCCTTGTGGCACATGGTTTTATAAGTTCACGTCATGGGTGTGCCTCTTTTTCTCAAGTTCCAGGAGAGAAAACATCTAAACCCTTCTTCTGACCTGATGATGATGAAACAATGACCTGGTACAGATTGCAACAATCATAGTTCATAGCTGTCAGACCTGTAAAGCAATGACAACACATGTAGCCGTCATTACCAGGGTATGGATGAACAGGCTGGATGAAAACAGTCTACATTAGATGTCTAAATGTTTGTGGACACCCCTTCAGCTACTTTTCCAGAGTTCCAGAGCAGATAAACATCATGAACCTATTAGCACCATGCTGCCTAATGCCAGGCGTGGGCTAGAGGGGTATAAAGCCCCCCAGATTTGGGGCATTTCTAATAAATCAGATATCAGCTAGTTTAAGATCGGTCCAGCTCCGACCCTTTGTTTTTACCGCTGTGTCAGATTAGCGTCTGGGGTGCAACTGGGGGGCTTAGTACGTTGCTCACAGGCCCTTCAGACGAAGAATGTTGAGGGAGGAGAAAGTGTTGCTCCTTCACTCCCCTTACTGACCCAATACCTGTCGGCCAAGCCTGTATCTCTAACCTTTGGTGGGACAGCTGCTCACTGTTCACGGTTTCTTCAGAAATTAAGGATATTAAAAAAGAGCTGATCCTGCTTTTGTTGTAAGTGTCTCTACAAGGAAAAAAACTTTCTGCTAGATATTGGAGGAGCATTGGTGTAAGGATTTGATTGCATTCAGTGACATGAGCATTTGTGAGGACAGAATGTTGAATGTTCACCACCCCATCACATCCCCAACTCATCCCAAAAGTACTGGATGGAGCTCCACCATCCATCATTCCAGAGAACACAGTTCTTCTACTGCTCCACAGCTCCTCAATGCTGGATGTAGTGGATCAGTTTGGGCATTTCTAATGCAGCTAAGACAGGTGTGGCCTCTAAAATTTGCTTCAGTAGTTTTGCACTGTAGCAACGAGGCTAGACATGGGCTCATAAAAACGTAAACTCACAATAATTACCTCACTTTTTAGAACAGTTTATGATAGTATAATGTATTAGCCATTTTTAATTTCTTTTTTAATAGCAGTATTTGCTATACAATGTACTTTAGTCTACATCTATGGACTACAGTCGGAAACCACATAAGCAAGTCTATTAGAATTGACTGAACTGCTCCACACAGTCTGGAGATAGTGTGAGCTGCTTTAGGCCTGCTAATGCCACCATGATAATTGGTTGAGCACAAGCTTTCATTACTTGTTACCGAACATGTGCTTCAACCACCCTGACCACCCGAAACCACCTTACAATAACAAACACAGCAAAGGGCCGGTTCATGATTAACAGCACAGCTGTCAGCGATCCCGGACAAAGACAATCCCGGACAATCCCCTCCGCCCTCTTCATAACTCTTCCCACTTCACTCCAAACTTCCTCAATCCATAAATCCTGTTTAAAAAGATCCTGCCCAGCAGCATTCCCTCGATTCAATCCCAGACTGGGCCATAACTTATAACATAACAGTCCTATTAGATTTATTAGTGTCATTACACTTTGCTTCTCTAATGATTACTGTCTGTTCCTCATGTAAGTGTCTTTTAACGTCTCCCTGTTCAACTGGAAAAATTGCTGCAGTAAATTTGCTGGATTTTAATGTGTGCATTAATCCCACATTAAAAAGTACACCCATCCCGATATCAGCAGGTGTCCCGCCCTCTCAGTAAGTTCGAAAAATGCATAATAATGCATTTAATGCATAATAAACAGTGGTCGGTGGGAGCGCTAACATTTGGAAGGTCGCCGTTAATTGCTACATAATTGATTGGAGAAAAAACTGCCAACTACGGCGGAGTTTATTGTCAATTGTGGTGGAGCAGAACTGAATTTTCAACCTCAAGGGGGCGCACTTTCCAGGTTTCAACCGCAAAAGCGTCATTTATTGACATAACATGTTTTTATGTCAGACAAATCACCTGTTTAAGCCAAATCTAGCAAGGAGTATGTCTGTGAAGTTTGCGTTTGCTCACACTTTAATGAAAAACGCTCTCCAGGATGCAGATTGTTGAAAATGATGAAATCACAGGGTTAACTTAAGCACACTGTTGTTAACGACTAACAACTGGGTTTGCTGTTTCATTAGACTGTGACAGTCGATCAGTGACAGTCGGTTCAGAAACAGCTTCTATCCTCAAGCAATTAGGCTGCTGAATGTACAATACTTTGTGGACTGTGGACCTCATCTTTATCATCACACCTCCTCCCCATACAAACACACTCTACACCCTGCACTTATGACTGGAAACCATATGCACAGTCACACTGCACCCACAAAGACTTTCCCCCACCCACACTACATCTATATTCTCACCCATCCAGTGTCTTTTGTAAATAATATAAAAATTCAGATTATATTAAACCTGTATATTTAAACTGCTTTAAACCAGTGCAATATTGTAAATAGAGAGTGTGTATGAAGTGTGTATAATGTGTGTATATGTATAGTATAAGTTAATGTGTAAATATTCAGTATTACAAAATATGTGTATTTTTTTCTTGATTCCAAGAAAACGGCTTCATCACAACAATGCCATTCCTGATTTAAACCTTTTTTCCTGGTATGAATCAAGGTTTTTAATCTGTGATTAAAAGAGTTATGGAGACCTGCTGTTTGAACACAGTGAGCTAATCTGTGTAGTTGGAAAATGGGCTACAGCTTTGCGTTGTATTTAGGTCTGTTTTGGCCGTTACACCGCTTCTACACACTGCTCAAAAAGATCCTCTACAGGGCTCCACAGGGCTCTTTTTCTACATTTACTTTTGACAATACTATTGCTTTTTTACTAGTTGAATTTTAATTGTAATGTATTCTGTAGTTTTCATTTTAATTATTTATATTTTAAAGCAATACGCCATTAAAGGCTGTACGTTACTGCAATGCTTACTGCCCACTTTCTCTACCTTGTACGTTTACTCCCTGGCCATTTGGTGAGCTCCACCTAGCTATAGGTCACTATACACAGATCAGCCATAACATTAAAATCACTGACAGGTGAAGTAAATAGCATTGATTATTTGGTTCCAGTGTCAGTTAAACTTTCTTTCCCTTGATAAAATCGTGGTAACACATAATTTCAATGACAGGGGTGGGCTAGAGGGGTATAAAGTATCCAAGCACTGGGCTGTGGAGCAACGGAGCTGCACCCTATATCTCTAGGATGAGCTGAAGTGCTGTTTGTGACCCAGAGCTTATTACTTATACACACATATATGTGCATATATATGTGTGCATATGTGTGCATTTCTCACCCCTGGCATGAGTGTCTCTCCAATTAGCATGCCGAAGATATCGGTGAAGGTGACGGGCTGTCCGCCTGCTTTCTTCTTCCACAGAGCTTTAATGTAGCGTTTGATGTGCAGGGGCAGCAGCAGTTTGAGCGGACTGCTGCTAACACTCTTCATCAGCTCCTCGTTTATCTCTCGAGGGCCTTTGGCTGGAAACTCGGGATGTGAGTACAGAGTGGACATGTACCTGTAAACACAGCCAGGACTGGTCAGAAATATAGTACCATTAAATAATAGCAAACTACTATTAAAAATGCATTTATAGACACCAGTTACGTAGTTATAGCTATCTCCTGCTATTATACGTCTCAATATTTTATCACCACTTTTTAAATCCAAGGAATTCTGGATTTTAAATAAATATAAAATATTAAAACTCAGTTCTTACAGTATTACAGCTTTTCTCAATAACACATGTACACATCAGACTAGGGCTGGGCGATATGGTAAAAATATTGTATCACGATATTTAAAGATATTTTTATGATGCGTGATATTCATCAGGATAGACATGATCGCAGACAAAATGCATCAGTAGTGATGGATTTTTAAAAACTACCATCCAAACACATAAACATATTTAGTACTGTGATTTTTATTGAAATGTTCTGCACTTTATTCCGTTAAAACAGACTAATCACACTGTTTTTAATGAAACATGCAGCTGATCAGTGTTATTTAATCAAAAAAAAAACATATTGGGTATCACAATAAGAAAATTTATCGCAATTTATCAAAATTTACCTAGCTCTATGTCTAACATTCAGTTTTTGAAGCTCCCTACAAATGTGTGAAAGGTGTGAATTCTAAGAAACACTAGAGTCAGAGCGTCCGCCAGTGATGTAAGTCATAATTTTTAGTAGCAAAATATAAAACTATGAATTTTTATAGTAATAAAAATTCATATATATTATATATAATACGTATATACAATATTTTATATAAAATAATTCAATAAAATCCATATAGTAATAATATCATATCTACAGATCTATTAAACAATGTAGTCATATTGCCAGAACAACTTAATCCTTAATGTAATTCTGACAGGTCATATTACCATTGATTTACTAGGAACACTACTCTCTCTGATCTATATTTAGATATTACATTTTATACTAAAACATTCAATTACAAATATCTACAATTATTTTGTACTATTATCAATTCTGCAATGCTATCTACACTTTTACTCTGACTAGAACAACATTTTAGATAATAATTTTAGACTATTCTGACTAGTCATATATTAAATTTTACATACAGATCTGAAACTGCACATATTCAAAATCCATATCACAACCAGTCAAAACTAAATTAGAGACACTTTAAATTCAAATCTGGTCAGAATTTATCTACAGATATGTGGACCTGGACTTTTATTAGTCACAAATACAGTTTATCTGAAATATGCAATACAATGTTTACTAGTAAAAAAGGAATTGTAGATCTCTGTATTTTTAGATCTCTGTAATTAGAGTTTTACCAGTAAAATGTAGTTGTAGAAAAGATAGCGTGAGATTCTATGTTCAGTTAATGGAGCACAGTGTTCTTGATTGTTAGCAAATTCATCTCTCAGTGATGGAGTCTTGTTTTCAGGACTCCACACTTTCTGGGTGGAGTTTCCATGTTTTCCCTGTCTCCGTACCGTGTGAGTTTCCTACATTGCCTCTGGTTTCCTCCCACACTCCAAAAACATGGAGATCAGGTGAACTGGGTACTCTAAATTGACTTAAAATTTGCCCTGGTGTGTGTGAATGCATGTCTGTCTGTGTGGCCAGATATGGATTGGCTCTCTGTCTTGGTTGATTATGAATGCCATGGAAATTAGAAAGGTACTTTATTTAACTTTATTTAACATTAATCAACTTAAACATACGACTAGTCAAAATGACCTTATGGATATGTTGTCCTGACAATATGACCACTCAGAATGGCTTTATAGTATTAGTAGTAAAAATGTCACAGAAATGAGTTAAAATATCTACTATTAAATTCTGCAATTGAATTAGTTGTACCACTGGTGGCATTTTAGGCTAAAATAGCTTGCCATATGACACAACTGTCAATACATGGCAGATAATAAAAAAAACTTGACTCAATATGAAATTGTAATTGAATTTAATATGTGTGCAATAATTCTGGTGCATTAATTTCCTATATATATATATATATATATATATATATATATATATACATACATTTAAACACATATATATATTTAATTTGTCTCTCTTTGTATTTTAATTTGTTTAATTTATTTATTTATTTTTATTAATAAAGTGTTTATTCCTACACGAACAGTTGCAACTCTAACTACTGCAATTTCCCTCCTGGGATCAATAAAGTATTCCTGATTCTGATATATCTGAAACAGCAGTCTGTCAGCTTGGTTCAATAATGTCCTAAGGGACGAAAGAGGATTACGCAACATCATTATTTTATCGCCACACTGGTGAGAAAGAGGAAGTAAGCTGCAGGGCTACATGCAGTAACAACACTGATAACATCACCTTTATCGACTGAGGACTGAGGCAGAATATGTCTTCTCACACTTATCTGGCTGAGCATTGACACACACTCTCTGACTTTTTAAGACGGTTTCCGGGACCAACCAGAATATCAGTGGTGTTTCAGCCCCGCTCAGTTTCAGCCCCGCCAGTTCAGATTTAGCATTAATATGAATCCTTCATTAATGAATGCGTCATTGTTTAGTGTTGTTATTCCTCAAATGTTCAATGCTTGGGTCAAAGTCCTTTGTAAGAGCCCCTAGGGGCTCCCCCCTCCATCCCCTATACACTCGGTTTCCCCTATGCTGTTACACCAAATACAGTCTGTTTGTATTCTACTGTGTTTACTGTGTAAGCAAATAAAAAGAGCTCTGGTGCGGGAAACTGGCCTCATGAACATCACTATACAGACCATGTTGATCCCGACAGTCCAGCCACGTAGGTCGCACAGTCCAGCACTCCAGACTCGTACAAAGCCTTCATGACCCCAGAGAAGCCCACCATGGCTCTGAAACCTCCTCCTGACCCCACAATGGCAATGGTGGGAACCTGAGTACACAGACAGCTGCAATAAGCCACGGTCCACACAACTGCAAACGCAACTTCCTCCCTTTATTACAAAACATGCAATAACTAAGAATCTACATAATTCTTCACTATTAGGAAGAACAGGGATGATTCATCTATTGCAAAGTATTGTATAGCGTGTCCAAAAGTATCCAGACACCCCTTCACATTAGTGAATTCTGCTGCTTTGAGGTGCAGACACTCAGGTGTGCACATACAGCTTGTATTATCTGTATTGAAAATAACTGCACACTGAGAAGGACACTCTGAAACAGCGGCCTGGAGTCTAAGGTCAGCGTGCCCAAAGAGGGGTCCAGAATTGGGCTGTTCAGCAGTAGAACTAGTTCTTTAGGATGAGTATAGCGGCAGAACTAATCATCCAACATCAGAACCTGACCCCACTGATACCCTTGAGGTTCAATTAAGGCTCTGTGCAATCAAATCAATCCTCCTCACAGCAATGTTCCAACATCTAGTGTAATGACTTTTCAGAAGAGTAGAGGCTGTTATTGCAGCAGAGATGGAACAAAACATCAATTAATAACCTAGATGAACAGATGAGCAGGTGTCCACAAACTTTTGGACATATAATGTGTATATTGTTCAGAGAGACATACAGCAACTGCGTTTATATCGCAGAAGTTTTATCACGTTCATGAGATTCCATGCAATTTTCCATTCATAAGATAAGATAAGATAAGATAGTCCTTTATTAGTCCCGCAGTGGGGAAATTCATGTTCCCAATGTTCTGGCATAGTTTGATACAAACATGTTGCAAATATGGTGTTGATCTCTAAATGATTATATTTTATAATGATTCTTTAGGAAATGATTCAATGCATCAACTGTAAATTGTAAATAACAGACCATAAAGCTCCATTAATTAGCAAATTTATTTCAAAATATTATCTTCAGAATCATAAAATTGATTGAGCTGCACGAGATGCGTACCCCAAGTTATTCATATTAGTGTAAAATCCTGCAGTGTTACTGTACCGCATCAGTCCACATGCTTCTCTACCTTCGGATGCTGCTTCTCAATCTCAGCTTGTCCAGAAATGCATGTGTATAGCTGTCCATGAGGGGGCGCTCAAAGTGCAATTTGTATTTGCAGCAGTGGAGCAAAAGTGAATTACTCTCCCAGGAGCAAAAACATAAATTCTTGCATAGGGCTGCTTTAACTGTTGTCTTATTTTAATAAATATTACATAACCAATTATAACGAACGCATGCATGCACAGACTGACCGGCACACGTCTTGAGCTCACCTCTTTTTGCGAGCTGGGCAGGAAGCGAGGATTCTCCATGTTGAGGAGTTTTTTGATGCCCAGCATGACTCTGTCTCTTCGGGTCTGCCGGAAGAGTTTCTCCTGGTCACACAGGGCCATGCTGAAGCGCAGGTCAGTGGACGAACTACAGCAGGCAAGAGAGTCCATTAATAACGGCAATGATACAATGACAGCAACCTCACTGATGCCTGTTTTACACGAGGCCTCTCTGATTATGACATACAGTACTTTTAAACCTATTTCTCTCAGTGGACCTAGATCTCCAGATCCCATCAGAACAGATAAAGCAGGTGAACATAAATCCATGAGCTAGTCTGAAGAACAGAGCTCGGTTCCTCCAGGTTTCTCCTGGTTCCCCCCAGTCCAGCCAGCACAGCGTGGAGGATGTGTTCACCTCCATCAGCAGCAGCAGCAGCAGCAGCAGCAGCTCACCTGATTTACCATCATTAAGCCCTGATTTACCACCAAACCAGGTGTTGATCTGAGGAGAACTCTAAATAATACTAGACTCCATGAGGAGAACTTTGGAGATGTTCTAATGATGAACACAGTGATGGAGAACCACCACCACCACTTTCTGTAGAAGTTCTATTAGTGCTGCTTAGATGAACAGCTCTTACAATCTGATTTTTACAGAAGCCTAAAACTTTGTACAGTACTGTTATTATGATGTACTTACCACACTTCCAGCAACAGCTCTAGGTACACCTTGGTGGTCTGGTGGGTAATAACAAATACTAGTTAGGTTTTTGGAAACTATGGAGATTCGAAGCCAAGCTAGACTCAAAAACAATACCTGGGTAAGTGAAATAAACATGAATTATTCAGAGTATTATTCAGAGCATATATAGGCATTATGTATATACCAACACTGTTTTAGTTGTGTGGCATTGGTGTATCTGGCAGTTTTTCTTTATACTTCAAATGTCATGATAAATGGACCAATAGAAATGCTCCAAAATGAACTTGGATTGACTTACACAGGCCTATCACTCCTTAAGTGTTTTTAACCAGTAACTAAATGGAAAGCAATGTCTTAGGCCCACTACCAGCTACCCTCTAGCAAACGCACAGACTGTCAGACTGTTCTTCATAAAAAACAGCTCTGTACTGGAATCTAGACCCTTCCCCCACCCACTAAAACACAGAAGATCAGTCAGTACGTCATCTTTCGCCTCAACACACCCACATGCCTCTATTGTTGGTCACTCGCCATGTTTGAGGTGATGCACTAGCCCGTAGTAGAAAAGGGCAGACTTAACCAGTAGGCCTTTACTCTCTATTGAAACCATTGAAGAACATCAGGACAGACGTTTCTAGGTTACTGTGTTCAAACTGCTGAGAGAAACTTCTAAGATGTTCTAAACCAATGCCGATATCAGTGCGAACAGTGTGTTATTCAGCTTTGTACTCAGTAGGCCTATTATTTGTTTCTATCAGCAAAAAATCCTGTCCCAGAACTGTCCCGTTTCAGCTGAGAACAATAAAGACAATTAACCCTAGAAATTAATTTACCCTTACTTTCGATCTCATGTTCAGCCTGCTTTGGTGTTTTTACCTGCTGTTCAGTATAAGGACAGATTGGCCATGGTTTTACTTGTCAATATAATAGCAGATTACAAAATTACTAATAAAATTGATAATCAATTACACCATTTGTCATCAAATTAATCAGTTGATTACCCAATTACTAAAATCAATAATCAATCACACCATTTTTCATAAAAATAATCAGTTGATTACCCAATTACTAATAAAATCGATAATCAATCACACCATTTTTTCGTCAAAATAATCAGATAAATACCCAACTACTAATAAAATCGCTAATCAATTACATCATTTTTCAATAAAATAATCAGTTGATTACCCAACTACTAGTAAAATCGCTAATCAATCACATCATTTTTCATTAAAATAATCAGTTGATTACCCAACTACTAATAAAATCGCTAATCAATTACATCATTTTTCATTAAAATAATCAGTTGATTACCCAACTACTAATAAAATCGCTAATCAATCACACCATTTTTCATCAAAATAACCAGTTGATTACCCAACTACTTAAAAAAGCGACAATCAATCACACCATTTTTCGTTAAAAAAATCAGATGATTACCCAATTACTAATAAAATAGCGACAACAATACAGGCAACTGATCATGATTACCACTTAGTACCACTGCACCACTTCAGGCTGTTTAATCCCTTCAGAAACCCCATGGTTACCTTGCCGATAGACATCGTCACCATCTCAGGCTGCCCTATTTTGAGTTTGTTGGTGGAATAAGTGGCCGTGCCCAGAGTTTCATCCATCACATAGTTAGCGTCCATTAACGTCATCTGAGAGGAGAGAGAAGTGAGAACGCGTTGAGGACCACATCGGCAGTAGTGTATGAATTAGAGCTGGGCAATATGACGATACATTTTATCACATCGTGATACAGTTAAAGATTAATACTGTTAGTGCTTAATGAACACTGATCAGCTGCAGGTTTCATTACTAACAGTGTCATTAGACTGGTTTAATTAGATGAAGTTCAGCAGCTGTTGAATTTGTCATTACTGACGTTTTTAGTCTGTGATCGTGATGAATATGGACTATCGCTAAAAATAATTTAAATATCGTAATGTAGTATTTTTACCATATCGCCCAGCCTTATGCTGCATGTCTATCTATATGACTGTCACAGTAGTTACACAGCCCAATCGATATTGATCACTCGATCAATTAAGCTGGCTGATATTATATATAATGTTTACACATTATGAATAAAGCATTGGTAAATGTTATTTCAGCACAAAAGGTGAATAACACTACCCAACTGTAGGGGGAGCCCAAGAGCAAAAATATTAATTCTGAAGTTATTTGCAGCAGCATTGTTTTCAGACCTTATGGGTTCCAGATCAGTCAGTAAAACTGACTTAATAACACTGTATCAGCTCATATTGTTTTATAAATCCTCCTAATTATGAGTATATTATCGGCATCAGTGAAGAAATGGTTCCATTAGCTCATCCCTATTGTATTGTAAATGCTCTGGCTGACATGTGAAGCCCCTGTTTCTCATCATGTGTCGGCCTGAGTGTGATCTGCCCACCTCCAGCACATTCTCCTGTTGGGGGTCCAGCAGAAACTCGAAGGTTTCGTTCCATTTCGGATGGATGTCGTTGTCTATGTGCCGTGTTCGTTTTCTCGACTCTGGAGCAGTCGGAATCGACAGCTCCACATATGGGTCTGGCGTGTCCACTGTGCACGCACACACACACACACACACACACACACATATATATATATATATATTCATACCAAAGTCTGATGAAGTCACACACATCATTGTTACACACCTGCAAAATATTAAACTAACAAAAAGCAGATGTGTGCACTTACACAGGTCCCCGAGCGCTCCTTTTGTGACATTTTCTGCTCTCACCACGGTCACTCTGAACTTGTGAGAATACTGGTGCTCTACCTGGAAACACACAACACACACATTAATGAATTACTGAATTCAACTATAGATACCCGAAACTATAGAGACACAGAAATGGTCAGAAAAGGCCGGGCAGCAGGCCAAAAGTGCTAATAGCCCAACTAGTTCGTACAGTCCGCTTTATCTGTTCTGATGGGATCTGGAGCTTCTACAGTAGAACCCTCTCACTGCTGAGAGACGGGGGTTCGAGTGATGGGATTAGGGGCCTAAGTTATTAGTACTACATTCATATATATATATATATATATGCATATATATAATGGAAGACAATATTTTGTTATTTTGGAGCATTTCTATTGGTCCATTCATCATAAAATTCTGATACAATATAAAGACCAACTGCCTGGTTAAATTTGTCCAAGTGAAAAATGAAGCAAAAATGGAGATACAGGTTTTTTGCATGACGATAATATACATACATATGAGACACATATATGGTTCTGAGACTGTATAAAAATACAACTGTGTGTGTGTGTGTGTGTGTGTGTGTTGCAAGCATTTTTCAGCAACCTCTTCTACCAAGGAAAGAAGTCACAATGAATTAATCAGGACTCACATGACAGCCGATTCAAGGGAACCGGCCAGCAGATCATTGTCTCTATGTTTATCTACTCCAAGTTCATAGGAAATTGTTGTCCTGTGTTAGACCCAATAGTGTGGTAAACATTACGCACTCCAGCGATACAATCAAATATGCAAATTAGCATTGTCCTTCTGAGTGCGTCTGGACGCTGTTTAATCCACAACAACGTCACACAACCTAATTTCCAGTGAAATTAGGTCCACTCCACAATCAGTCAGAGAGCAGGGAAAGTTTTGAGCAGGCCATGAAGAAAATGTCAGGTCAATGTCAACTTACTATAATGTACTGATAGGGGTCTATGGCAGACATTCTGTCAGGAAATGAGAGATCACAGCGAGGAAACACATCTAGGGGTCAGAAAAGCCCCCCGCTGATTGTCCTGGGATGCATCTGTGAGCTCTGTAGAAGCTGAAAAAGAGAAGATTATGCAATGAATTGGAGAAGAGGAAATTCTCACAGAAAAAAAAAACTTGCATAGTGTAACATGACCCAGCAAAATTATTGGTATGTTGGTTAGAAGAACACAGGTGGAAGAACACAGTTAGAAAAATGCAGTTAGAGGACCACCAGAAAACACAGTTAAAGGAAGACAGGGAAGAGGAACACCACTGGAATAGCACTGTTGAAAGAACACAACAGAACACAGTTAGAGGGTAGAGGAACACAGCTAAAGGAATGCAGAAGACCACAGTTGGCAGAATAGTTGACAGAACACAGTTAGAAGAACACAGAAGAACACAGTTGGCAGAACAATAGGCAGGACACAGTTGGTAGAACACAGTTGGTAGAACACAGTTAGAAGAACACAGTTAAAGGAACACAGAAGAGCACAATTGACAAAGCACAGTTAGAGGAACGCAATAAAGCACAGTTGGAAGAACACAGTTAGAAAAATGCAGTTAGAGGAACACAGCAGAACACAGTTAAAGGACAGAGGAGCACAGTTAAAAGAGCGTAGAAGAGCGCAGTTGGAAGAACACCGGTGGCAGAACAGAACACAGCAAGAAGAGCACAGTCAGAAGAGTACAAATTTAGAAGAGCACAGTCAAAAGAGCACAGAGGAACACAGTTAAAATAGCACAGATAAAACAGAAGAGCACAGTCAGAAGAGCAAAGATGGACACAGCTAGATTAGCACAAATGAACAGAAGAGCACAGTCAGAAGAGCACAGATAGAGCAGAAGAGCACAGTCAGAAGAGCACAGTCAGAAGAGCACAGATAGAGCAGAAGAGCACAGCAAGAAGAGGAACACAGTTAGAAAAGCACAGCCAAAACATAGGTTTGGTTGCTGATCTTCTTCGCAAACTCCAGACACTGGATTTATTCGATTCCACCACCAGCTATTGACTAATTAGATAAACTAGGTGTTGGATGGGAACTGAGAAAACAGGCCTTCCTCACGGAGAGCACTGGAAGTGGTTAAGCTAAGACGGTTATCCCCTAAACCATCACAATGGACTTGTATTTTATATCTCAAAACATTTACTGCTTAAGCACAGTCCCCTAGAAATCATCTGAGGGTTAGATCAGGTTACTTGTATTACAGAGCTGGGCCAATGTAGTGTTAGGAGTCTTGCCCAAGGACTTTTATTAGTGTAGCTCGGCACAGTCACCCAGGCCGGGAATTGAACCCCAGTCTCCCACGCTCACTGGCAGACCAAGCACTTTAAATAATCCTTTGTTTTAAGGGCGCTTTCCAGAAACCCAACTACAGTAAATAGCTTTACATACAGTAT
This sequence comes from Salminus brasiliensis, assembly GCF_030463535.1. Lineage (NCBI taxonomy): Eukaryota > Metazoa > Chordata > Actinopteri > Characiformes > Bryconidae > Salminus > Salminus brasiliensis. The sequence goes on from NC_132888.1 coordinate 2,860,823, forward strand.
CATTTTCATGACTCAGGCTTTTGCACAGTACTGGAAATTACACTACAGTCCTGTACTGTAACTTTAATACCCTACAATTACTGCAGTGGCCTTTACTGTAATAACACCTCCAGCCAAAACAGCCACTAGGCCCAGCTTCTTCACTTTCTAGCTTCTGAACAATCCACCTCCAAAATTCAGTCTCATCAGGAAATCTGAAATCTGCCAGAGATCATACCCAGCCTGTCTAAGATCCAAAGCACCACCTTATCTGTTAAACATGGTGGTGGGGGTGTTCTGATATCTGGGGGGAAACGTCCCCACACCTCCAAAGTTCAGTCTTCCAAGTTCTGAAGCATTTCCTGCTTCTCACCGGCCAAGTCATCCAAACACATTCAATGATGTTAAGGTCTGGAGCGGTTCTGGATGGTCAGTCCATCGTTCCGGGAACAGCAGTGGCTTTTCTTGATCAGCTCCACTTGCTTGAGTTATCTTCTCACAGAGGAGGCATGGACACAAGCAAAGACCTGTCCCAGATCTGAAGCAAGATCTTGACTTTGTCCTCTCTCAAAGATAAAAGACGAGGAGTACTGTTGTTGTTGGTGGTCTACTAAGTTGTTGGTAAAAGGTAAAGTTTCTTTTGACTTTTGGTTTCTTCTGGAAGTGGATCTTCTACCTTATATCTCCAGATCTCCAGAAAACAACAGAATGGCCGGTTTACAGAAATTAGCTACAGGATTTACAGGTTAAACATGTTCCCTGCTGAGATGCACTACTCTAAACAGCCTTCATGAGCACCAAAGGCTGTTGTTGTGAAGGAAATTCAGGGTTTGTTGTTTTTCAGTGTGTTTCACTGCAGGCAGAGGGGAGCAGTGAGCCAGTAAAGTAGGTGCAAATAATTGCTGGTGGGCATGTTCAGTGCGGAACTGAGCAGGCAGAAGGTCTCCAAGCAGAGAAACGAGAAGCTAGAGTGGACCATAAAGTGAAGAAGCTGTTCAACTTCACTTCTGGGAATGTTTCTGGTGTCATTTATTAAGGTTAACTGCTTTCTTGAAGCTTAAGTTGGCTTAAGTTACATTCTAACTGCTGCACCATTTAAGGTGGAACGGGAAATTCTCAGGAGAACATCTTAACTGCAGCCTCGTCCAGATGTTTAACTCATTTTCTGGCTATCCTAACCTCCTCGAAACAGCATACACAGCTCCCAGTGGTCATACACAGATGTTCTACCAAACTTCACTCACATCCAGCTCTTAGAAACCCTAAGAAAGCTTACCTTTATGAAAGGGTGAAAGCATGACCAGCAGTAGACAGCATTCCCCTCAGCACTCTCTCACAAACTGGAGAAAGAGTGTGAGAGAGAGAGAGAGAGAAAAAAAAACCTCTCCTGACTCTAACTCCTCCCTCCCTGTTTCACCCGCCTTCTTTACCACACTCATGACACTCCTCACAACACTCCTCACACTCCTGTTAAAGGAATAGGTGCCATTAAAACCAACCACTGATGAAGTTGGTGTGTTTTTAGGCTTCTGGATCAGGGCATCTCCAATACCAATCTTGTGGTGTGGTCTTGGTTCACAGATACCACCACAATAAGATACCAATAAGATGCTAGATACCACCGCAATAAAGCTGAATGACTTTAAACTGAAATGGGAAATAGAAAACGATGTATTTGCATATATCTGCCTATTAAAGTCTATGGAAGATTAGCCCCGCCCATTTATGCTGAAGTTATAGGCAGTGTTTCAGCTCTGAGTGCTTTCTGAATGAGGCAGCCAATCAGAAGAGAGGTAAATTCATAATAGCCTCATTCATAATAGCCTCATCATTCATTTAAATTAGTGACTAAGAAATAAAATAAAATGTTTCACATTCACAGCAGTCATTAAATGTTTATTATGTATCAATAAATAGATAAATAAATAAATGGCCTCATCCCTGGTTGGATATATATAAATATAAAATTATATCTATCTATCTATCTCTCTCTCTCTCTCTCTCTCTCTATATATATATATATATATATATATATATATATATATATATATATATATAATTATTCAAAACATAAAACAAACTACAATAATAAGAATGATATATATATAATATATAATAATATATATAATATTAATTGTGCAAAATATAAAACAATGTAATACACTGTAGATTACACTCTCCAAAAAACTCTGATATGGGGAAAATAATGTTTTGATTAGGAAAAGCCTCCACCCTCGCACCACCCAGTCTTTATATCATGACAGGAAACAGGATTTTGCACTACACCTCTTTTAACTGCTGACTGTATTTTTGCCGGCTATTTTTTATTTATCAGCTTTGAACTTAGGGGATTTTTTTACACAAAACAAGAACACCAGGGGGCGTAAAAACAGCTGAGTAACTGTGGGATAGTGGTGCGATAGTCAGGTTACATTAGTCAACTCCACATGTTTGTGGACACCCCTTCTAATAAATGCATTCAGCTACTTTAAGTTGCACCCATTGCTGCTGACACAGATGTGCAAATGCATGCAAACAGCTTGACTAGCACCTGTAGAGAAGTACTGCCAATAGAATAGGACTTTCTGGAGCAGAGCAACATGAACCTAATTATGCCAGGCATGGGCTGAAGGGGTATAAAGCCCCCAGCATTGAGGAGCTGTGGAGCAGTGGAAGAACTGTGATCTCTGGAATGATAGATAGTGGACAAGCTGGGCAGTTGGGGATGAGGCGGGCCTACTGATCCGATTTTGACCTCACTAACGCTGTTGTCACATAATACAATCAAATCCACACAACAATGCTCTTCCAAAATCTAGCAGAAAGCTCTACTTCTTCTCTGGACAGTAGAGACAGTTACTCCAACAAAAGCAGGATCAGCTCTTTTTAATAGCCTTGATTTCAGGAGATCCGTTGAATGAGTAAGTGTCCCAATACTTTTGTCCATATATATATGTGTGTGTTTAATGCACAGTAAGGCTTGGCTATGTTAATGTATAACATTCACAGCAGTCATTAAATGTACATTATGTATTAATAAATAAATAAATAAATAAATGGCCTCATCCCTGGTTGCACCTCACCTTTTCACCACAGTGAGGCGCACCCCGTCTGACACAGTGCTGACATCTCCTTATATCCTATTAAAATTCCAGTCGCTTAGGAAACTTTGGGAGAACAATACATTTTAGGCAGCACCCCCATGTCTTATTATATCCTTATCATGATGCTGATGATGATCCTCTTCCTCCTCATCATCATCATTTGCATCATCATCATCATCATCATCATCATCAGCATCATCACATTGTTCTGGTGTGAAATCAGTTATTACTGCACTGCTGTAAATGTGTATGAGAGAGGATAAAAGGGGGGGGGTGTGGGGAGGGGGAGGGGGGTGTTTATCGACATACCAGAATTTTGAGTGAGCTCACGCCGATGACGTCACCACTTTCTGGAGATTTAAAACCAGCGAGAGAGACAGAGAGAGAGAGAGAGAGAGAGTGAGAGAGAGCAGCAAGGCAACTTTCGACCCAGCTCAGAGACCCAGAGAAGCAGCTCTTCAGCTCGACTAAAGCTCATAGAGGGATGAATAAGGCCGCCTGCTTCTTCTCGCTTCTTCTTGTGAACCTGCAGATCTTCTCCTGCTGTGGACGTAAGTTTAACGGCTGTGCTTAAAAACCTGTAGAGGAGACCAGGGCAGTTTTAGGGGTCCAAGCACTGACGCTGCTGGAGCTCAGGATATTGTCAGCAGTTTCAGGATGTGTGTACCTGAATGTACATTATATTGTATAAGTTATTTTCCTAAAATCTTCAAAAAATATATTGATATATAGTTATATAGACTGTTTTACTATACATATTACTTTTTGTATATAATATATTTTACTGTATGAATACTATATTTACTATACGTAGTAGAACATACAAAACAAAATCGTTATAAAGCATTTAAATTGATATTAAATAGTAGAAATATGTTTTATTGTCCCAAATAACCTTTATGTAAGAACTTTTGACATTGTAGAAATAAGCTTATACTATATATTATACTATGATATTATACAGTAGAAATATCATAGTCTTCAAAAAACCTTTATAAAAAACTTCAAAGTATATTATATTGTAGAAACAAAGCGTAAGAAAAATATTTATAATATACCAAATGTATATATTTTTTTCTTTTTATTATTTTTCTTATTTATGTTGTTTTAAAATTTTGCATACGTTTATGTCTGTTTCCCCTACATCCAAATGGCTAATTTTATATTATATTGCAGAAATAATATATTGTATTCCATCTTGTTACCTCAAACACACCCAAAATATGAATTTGTAACATAACTTCATAATTTGATTGTTATTGTATCTTATATTGAATACATAAATAAGTCATTTCCTCTGTGTTTGACTTTTGCAGTGGACCCCTGCTGTGCCCAGCCATGTCAGAACAGTGGACTGTGTGTGTCCAAAGGTTCAGACTCCTATGAGTGTGACTGTACCAGAACAGGGTACTATGGAGAAAACTGCACCACTCGTAAGTAGCCATCTGCATTCTGTGTCCACTGATGGTCAGCTGTCCCCTGTACACCACAGCTTTTGACACTAATGCTGCGTTTGCCTGACTGTTGTCTCTAGCTGAACTTTCCACGAGGATCAGGTCCATCCTGAAGCCAAGTCCGAACACCGTGCATCACATTCTGACGCATTACAAATGGATATGGGACATCATCAACAACATCTCCTTCCTGAGGGACGCTATAATGCGCTACGTGCTCACATGTACGTTGAATTATTGCAGAGTATGCGAATGTGGTGGCTGTTGTTTCTATTTTAGACTAAATTCATCTAAAAACTAGTGTAAAAAATGTCTCAGGCAGTGTTTCCATATAAATTGCGTATAGTAAGCCTGAGTAATGTAGCTTTTGGAGATCTCTGGTTTAGGTATCTACACCACTGACTGTAGTTTCTCAGGAGTATATGACATTATGACTGATGTTTATGTCTGAATTATATAGAAAAACATGGAAAAATCTGAAAACTCTGGAAAATCTATGGAATAATGTATCCTAAGCATACACAATAATAATTGTTCTCCTGATCTTTCAATTTGCAGCAAGGTCGAATTTGGTCGACAGCCCGCCAACATACAACGCTGATTATGGCTACAAAAACTGGGAGGCCTACTCCAACCTGTCCTACTACACCCGCACCCTGCCCCCACTGCCCACACACTGCCCTGGTGGAACCGCAGCCCTTCCGGACGCCAAGCAGGTGGTGGAGAAGGTGCTCCTGAGACGGCAGTTCGTTCCAGATCCGCAGGGAACGAGCCTGATGTTCGCTTTCTTCGCCCAGCATTTCACCCACCAGTTCTTCAAATCCGACTTGAAGAAAGGAGCAGCCTTCACCAGATCTCTGGGTCATGGAGTGAGTATCGTGTACATATATATGGGGAGTGACCTTAAACATGGACCTGTTTCAGGTGGCTGCTGCAGTTCTTTGGGGCTGAGTTATCTAACCTGGTTGTTCTGACCCGTTTCAGGTGGATCTGAGTCATGTGTATGGAGAATCTCTGGAGAGGCAGCACAAACTGAGGCTTTTTAAAGACGGAAAGATGAAATTTCAGGTATAAAACTTAGGTCTTAACAGATGACTTATAACATTTCGATTGGTCCATTCATCATGAGATGTCACCTGGTCTTCATTTGTGTGATCTTTTGTTATAGTGTAACCATGGGAAAGTGTATTGACTGTAATGACTTTGTATTGGACACGCAGGTTGTGGATGGCGAGGTCTACCCCCCGCTGGTTAAAGATGTCCAGGTGGAGATGCATTACCCTCCGAATGTTCCTGAGGAGCACCGCTTCGCTGTGGGTCACGAGGCTTTCGGCTTGGTCCCTGGCCTGATGATGTATGCCACCATCTGGCTCAGGGAACACAACCGTGTGTGTGACATTTTGAAGGAGGAGCATCCTGACTGGGAAGATGAGCGCATCTTCCAGACCACACGGCTAATTCTGATCGGTGAGGAGACCTCTGGAGACCATTGGGAAATTTTTATGTTTAATAAAATACAAAGATAAATGAGTAAAGGACACTGGAAATAACTATTCCTATATACTATAACTACAAAAACCTCATATCTCCATTTTTGCCATTTTTCTCTTAAATCTGGCTACAATACAGAATACGAAATTATACAGACATACAGATTATCTGCAAAATATGTGCTGGATCCTTCAAATTGGCAATGATTCAGAGTAATTCAAGCCTCAGTTTAAGCTCAGACTACAGTAGGGAAGAACTCTCTCTTATGATGATCGCTTATGAGAATGAATAAAACACTGGGATCCAATAAGACTAGAACAACAAGGTTTTAATAATGTAACAATACTGAGATTAATGCTCTCCTTCCTTCTCCCCCAGGTGAGACGATCAAAATCGTGATCGAGGATTACGTCCAGCACCTGAGCGGCTACCACTTTAGGCTGAAGTTCGACCCAGAGCTCCTCTTCAGCCAGAGGTTTCAGTACCAGAACCGCATCGCCTCTGAGTTCAACACGCTATACCACTGGCACCCGCTGATGCCTGACACTTTTCACATCCAGCATCAGGTCTACTCGTACCCTCAGTTCTTCTTCAACAACTCCATAGTGACCGAGCACGGCATCAGTAACCTGGTGGAGTCCTTCACCAAGCAAACTGCTGGCAGGGTGAGTACCTCTGCTCGTGTCTTTTACGACTTCACAGTCGGAAATATTCCTTTAGCAGGTCTCATTACGACAAACACATTCATATATACTCATCAGACCTGACCTTGTATCTCCTCAGATTTCTGGTGGATGGAACCTGCCTCCTCCAGTGCAGGTAATGGCAACTAAGGTTCTGGAACACAGCAGACAGATGCGCTATCAGTCCTTCAATGCTTACAGGAAACGTTTCGGTTTGAGACCCTACACGTCCTTTGAAGACATGACAGGTGAGACATGGCCAATTATGTAGTATCGTTATACATTTTTCAGTATCTTCTATAAACTATTCAGTATCCGCTATGAATTATTTACTATCTGCCACAAATTATTCAGTGTCTACTCTAAATTATTCAGTATCCATTATGAGCCATTCAGTATCTACTATATGGTATTCAGTATCCCCTATGAATTATCAGTATCTGTTCTAAATGATTCAGTATCTACTAAGAATGATTCAGTTCCCAGTATGAATTATTCTTTGTCTACTATGAACTATTAAGTATCCAGTATTTTCAATATCTACTATTATTTAGTAGATTTAATAAAGTGTAATATACTGGAAACACTATGGAACTAATATTTAACATATGTAGCGAATAACTGGCAATCTAGGTCCACATACAGGTTCTCATATGAATAAATACCATAACATATACCAATTTTCCATCTTACACCCATCTGGTCAGTTGTTTTAGTGCATAAAACGTAAAACTATAAAGGTTCCTAAATAATAATCTGCATTTATATCTTTGTTGTTTTTAGGTAATAAGGAGCTTGCAGCAGAGCTGGAGAAACTATATGGAGATATAGACTCAGTGGAGCTGTACTCTGGGCTGCTGGTGGAAAAGCCCAGGCCCAACGCCGTGTTCGGAGAGACCATGGTGGAGATGGGTGCCCCCTATTCCCTGAAAGGCCTTTTGGGAAATCCCATCTGCTCCCCTGAGTACTGGATGCCCAGCACATTTGGTGGCAAAGTGGGATTTGATATAGTCAACAGTGCCTCGCTGAAGAAGCTGGTGTGCCTCAATGTTAAAGGACCCTGCCCTATGGTGTCCTTCAAAGTGCCTGATGTAAAGTTTCCCAGCGCAGCGAGTGGCAATGCCAGCTCAGACCCCTCCGGACACAGCGAGATCAGTCCCACTGTTTTACTGAAAGAACGGACTTCTGAGCTGTAAAAACAATGAACAACAACCCTGCAGGATTTTACACAGGTTGTTTAATGATGGCATTATTCCTAAATGTATGATTAAGTGTATTTATTATATTATTTATTTGTGTAATTATTTATTTATTTATTGACAGACAGAACCTCCTGTTTATTTATTTTTTTTATTTTATTAAATTATTTCTGGGTTCTGTGTTGCAAGTGTTTAAAGGAAGTTCTGCGACATGCAAGTTCATGATATGTACTGTTCTGATATATGCATTATGAATTTTTTAAGACCATTTCATTAATGTTATTAAATCCAGCTGAAATTTTTCAATAAAAATGTCTTTTTGTTTTTTATATAAAGAGTATCAATCAATCTAACCGATCTAACACAAAAAGAGCAGAAACTGTGCTATAGTGAAAGTATGGTACTGTATCCCAATCTAACTCAATTAAAGAGCAGAAACTGTACTATAGTGAAAGTATGGTACTGTACCCCAATCTAACTCAATTAAAGAGCTGAAACTGTACTATGGTGAAAGTATGGTACTGTATCCCAATCTAACTCAATTAAAGAGCAGAAACTGTACTATGGTGAAAGTATGGTACTGTATCTCAATCTAACTCAATTAAAAGAGCAGAAACTGTACTATAGTGAAAGTATGGTACTGTATCCCAATCTAACTCAATTAAAGAGCTGAAACTGTACTATAGTGAAAGTATGGTACTGTACCCCAATCTAACTCAATTAAAGAGCTGAAACTGTACTATAGTGAAAGTATGGGTACTGATCGGATCCAGCTGCTGCTTCAGAGGATCCAACATCTGATGAGTTGTACACAAACAACAAAATGTGGAAAAGATTACTAAAAGACGCTTTCACAGTAATATAAACAACAGCGATGCTGTTTATGACCTGCTAATGCACTCACTCCTGCTGTGATTACCCAACCCTTTAGAAGAGCTCCAAACCACCGGCCTCTGGCATTAGACACAGTTTGTTTAGTTTTGGGAAACATCAGGTTATGTAAAGTGGTCCCACACAACTGTGATGAGTAGCTTCTAAGAGACTGGATTGAACAATATTTACCAATTAACATAAACCACATCAAAGTGACTTGCATAAATTACATAAATCACTTGTAATTCACTAACCCAGCCTCACAGCTAATAAGAGAAACAAAACAATAGAGGATGCCAGGAGCCAATTGAAAAGATCCTTGCTGAAAAAAATAACAGCCTGGCCAGTTCCAGCTGGTTAATCTGGTCAAGACCTTGACCAGCATATAGGGTATGTTTGCAGATATAACCGATCTACCAGCATGTCTAACCTGACCAATCTAAATAACCAGAATGACCAATTTTTTTGACTGGTATGACTAGCATGAACAAGCTAAATGACCAGCCTGACCAGAATGACCATGCTTACAATGGCTGCTGTCAAGGCAGCAAGTGAATAGTGAGTTCTTGAAGATGATGAAGGTGCTGAAACAGGAAAAATGGACAAACTTTGACCCGAACCAAACTGTGATGTTCTAGACAACTCAGCCAGAACAGCACCACTAAAACATCAGGCAGGTCTTGTGGGGTGGTTCCGGGTATGCAGTGCTCAGTACCTACCAAAAGTGCTCTAAATCTGCGATAGGGTCATTGATGCTCATGCAGGTCCCATCACACAACTTACAGAACTTAAAGGATCTGCTGCTAACTTCTTGGCATTCAGAATTCCACAGGACACCTTCAGAAGTCTTGTGGAGGCCCTGCCTTGATGGGTCAGAGCTGTTTTGGCAGCACAAGGGGGATCTACACTATATTGGCTAGCTTGTGATTGGTTAACCTGTGATTGGACATTCATCAAACATCAATGTCTGTCTATCGCAGTTCATGTACAGTCAAGCTGGAAAGTCTGCACACCCCTTTCTTCTATAATAGATTGAGGTTATTTTTTTTTGCCTTAAACATCTACGAACATCTATACACACCTGCCAATAATTACAAAGTGAGTTATTTAAGGGTTACATATCTATACACATCCTAATATTAATAGCCTAATTATTGGTTGATGCACCTTTGGCAGCAATTACAGCTTTAAGGCATCTTGGGAAAGAAGCTATGAGCTTGAAATACTTGCTTCTGGACATTTTCATCCATTCCTCTTGGCATATCCTTGCAAGCTCCTTCAGGTTAAAGTTGATGAGGGATTCATTCACTAATGTACCTACAAGTAAAGGTGTTAGCACCTAAGAACCCTCAGGAAAGTACAAATACAATCAAACATTTTACTCGAGAACGTGGGACTAACTGAGCAAAAGGAGCAAGTTACTCCACAGATCTGAGAACAAAGCATTACAAAACTCACCAGGAAAAGCACTGCAGCACAATGACCATAATTAGATAGGAGAGAAAGGTATCACTTGAAACACTGTGTGTAGCAATTAAGGTATTTACAGTATGATGATGCACTTAAAAACTGCCTGTTTGTTTGGAAACTCCAGACTCACTTTTATGTCCAATTGCATCTGAGCCTTCAGGTATAAACACTGAAAATTATAGACATATATGACAATTAAAACAGCAGATTTGTACTTTTTTAACCTACTGGAAATCGCTGGAGGATGGCTAAAACAACATAGGAGCAGCAGTTTCTTACGCTACACCAGCAAGGGGTTTCTAATAAAGTGACCAGAGGTCGCTCATGTACATTGATACACTGAAATAAATGTTTATAAATCAGATGTATCAAGTGGTAGCACATGAATCAGGCAAGAGTAGTGATAGCTGAATACTGAGTACACTGTCCAAAAAGTATTCAGAAACATTCCAATACAATACTTAAAAGTAATGCAATTATAATATGTTTATTATATATTAAAAATAGAAAAATAGGCATAATCAGGAATATGCCTATTTTTACACTAAGATAAATATCTGATCAGCACAGTGATTTATCAGTCTACTCAGGCTTTAGTAGAGCTCAGTAACACTGAGATCAATAACTGATCAGCACAGTGATTTATCAGTCTACTCAGGCTTTAGTAGAGCTCAGTAACACTGAGGTAAATAACTGATCAACACAGTGATTTATCAGTCTACTCAGGCTTTAGTAGAGCCCAGTAACACTGAGATTAATAACTGATCAGCACAGTGATTTATCAGTCTACTCAGGCTTTAGTAGAGCTCAGTAACACTGAGATCAATAACTGATCAGCACAGTGATTTATCAGTCTACTCAGGCTTTAGCAGAGCTCAGTAACACTGAAATAAATAACTGATCAGCACAGTGATTTATCAGTCTACTCAGGCTTTAGTAGAGCTCAGTAACACTGAGATCAATAACTGATCAGCACAGTGATTTATCAGTCTACTCAGGCTTTAGTAGAGCTCAGTAACACTGAGGTAAATAACTGATCAACACAGTGATTTATCAGTCTACTCAGGCTTTAGTAGAGCCCAGTAACACTGAGATTAATAACTGATCAGCACAGTGATTTATCAGTCTACTCAGGCTTTAGTAGAGCTCAGTAACACTGAGATCAATAACTGATCAGCACAGTGATTTATCAGTCTACTCAGGCTTTAGCAGAGCTCAGTAACACTGAAATAAATAACTGATCAGCACAGTGATTTATCAGTCTACTCAGGCTTTAGTAGAGCTCAGTAACACTGAGATCAATAACTGATCAGCACAGTGATTTATCAGTCTACTCAGGCTTTAGTAGAGCTCAGTATCACTAAGGTAAATAACTGATCAGCACAGTGATTTATCAGTCTACTCAGGCTTTAGTAGAGCTCAGTAACACTGAGATCAATAACTGATCAGCACAGTGATTTATCAGTCTACTCAGGCTTTAGTAGAGCTCAATAATACTGAGATAAATAACTGATCAGCACAGTGATTTATCAGTCTACTCAGGCTTTAGTAGAGCTCAGTAACACTGAGATCAATAACTGATCAGCACAGTGATTTATCAGTCTACTCAGGCTTTAGTAGAGCCCAGTAACACTGAGATTAATAACTGATCAGCACAGTGATTTATCAGTCTACTCAGGCTTTAGTAGAGCTCAGTAACACTGAGATTAATAACTGATCAGCACAGTGATTTATCAGTCTACTCAGGCTTTAGTAGAGCTCAGTAACACTGAGGTAAATAACTGATCAGCACAGTGATTTATCAGTCTACTCAGGCTTTAGTAGAGCTCAGTAACACTGAGATAAATAACTGATCAACTACAGGAAGCACAGTGGTTTATCAGTCTACTCAGGCTTTAGTAGAGTTCAGTAAAACATAAAGAAATAAATAACTGGAACCGGAAACTGGTTGTTTGTTTTTAGGGTCTATCTAACAAATGAGTTTCCTACAGACCATAATCTGGTTAAACAGTTAATAGGCCAGTGCTGATGGTGTTCATTTTGATGATAGTCTTTTTTAAAATTAAATTTAGTGAGTAAATAGTAAATATTAAAATATTCTGACAGTATGCACCAATGAAAGGTAAATGTAACTGTAATTCTGAATACTGGCCTTTTACAATGCTACTGGAACTGAATACAGACACTAAAATCCAGAATATCTGTATTTCATTAAATGCACACAAATAAGACATTTTACATCAACAAAATTGCTTAGTTTCTATATTTTGGTTAGACACACGTTGCTAAATCATTATATTCATTTGCAACCATGTAAATCTGAGGCACCATTTCAAATCAAGTGCCACAACATTATTTCCGAACTCAGCTTTCACATCCAATTACAGTCTAACCCTGTGATAGAAGACATGAGAAACTGCATGCAGGATTACAGTCTGTGCCTGAAATGATGCATTATGAGTATAAACCACATTTCATTTTCAGCACCTACTGGAAATCTCCATGCTGTCAGAGCTCCAAAATTGCTGTCGGAATTGCAGAGGAATGGAAATAAAGAATTTCACATCACATTTAGAGATTTGCGGTAACATTCAATAGTCTTGGGTGGTGGAAAAGCCTAAAACTCTACTCCGGGGCACAGTACTGCACGACCAGCATCTCATTTAATGTACTGTAATGATGGGCTGATTAGATAAACTCTTTGAGTGATGCCATTGAAGAACCACTTTTTATGCTTGTGATAGAGATGAGTGAGTGTGAAGAACCTTCAAAAGTTCCAAAATATTCTGAAAATTGTTCTTTATGAAACCAAAAGTGGTGCTTCTCGGGCATCACCTTTATTTTTAAGTGTGTAGGTGTTGAATGGGAACTGGAAATAGTGGCCTTTATCCTGGAGAGCACTGGAAATGGTTGAATAAACACACAACTAACACAATGGGTATGAGATTGGCCAGTGACTTTCGGTACTTTAGGTGAAGGTTGGTGCACCTAGTAGAGTGGATGTAGTAGGGAATGGAAAAGTACAGAAGGTAGAAGGGCTGGAAACAGGGCCATTATAAATGTCATACTAATACTAACCACACGTTTGCCACAGGAATTACTGGAAGAGGGATGGAATATACCAGAAACCAGGACTCTGTTCCTGAGCCAAAACAGCAGAATACAGTGGGATATTCAAGCACCCAGACTTACAAGTTCACTGAGGCTGGAAAATTCACTCAGTTACAGCAGACAGGCAGACTAGGATGTGTCTTATGTAAGTTTACTCACAAGGTGCAGGGAAAGCATGCATATTCGAAAACGTAGATAAGGTGCAAGTCTAAACCACTTCTAATGACCTCAGTTCAGCTTTCTTTGGGACACTGCTTGGACAATTTACACTCTCCAAACGAGATCCTTCCATCTAAAGCTCTTTACACTGTCATAGAAAACCCGGAGCAGATTATGATCCGAGGATTGCTGGTTCGAATTCCACTGGTCCACTTGTTAGGGAGATTTGACACAATGCAAAAGCATTTGGCTAAAAAAAAAAAGTTTGTGGACACCCATTCTTATGAATGCATTCAGCTACTTCAAGGTACCCATTGCTCACTTAGATGTGCAAATGCACACACACAACCTGTCTAGTCCCTGTAGAGAAGTACTGCCAATTCAATAGGACCCCCTGAAGCAGATAAATATGAACATATGGGCACCATGACTAATGCCAGGTGTGGGCTAGAGGGGTATAGAGCCCCCCAGCATTGAGCTGTGGAATGATGGTGGTGCTCCATCCAATACTTTTGAGATGAACTGGAGAGTTAGGGATGAGATCCAAATCATCATGCCCATGGTGATCATCCAACATTCTGACGTGACAAATGCTTGCTTGTCGCTGAATGCAATCAAATCCTCACAGAAAGTCTTCTTTGCTGGACAGTAGAGACAGTTACCCTAACAAAAGCAGGATAAACTCTGATTTGAATACCCCTGGATTTCAGAAGAAACGAATGAATAAATGAGCAGGTGTCCCAATACTTTTGTCATATAGTATAAATGGCAACTCCAGAGCAGCAACTTTACAGCAGGAGTGAAAAAAAAAACTCTTAACCTTTAATGGAAGTTGATTCGATTGTTGCAAGCTTGGTTCCTGGACCTCTGGGTGGTCCCCCGAGTTTAGTCTAGTGGGCTAATGGACAGATAAGATTTCTTCTATCATCTGTACAGATTAATGGGCCTGTTCAGTTAATCTACAGTGGTTTATCTTGAGTCTCTGAGCTCCTACAGGCCTTGTTCCTGGCAGTGAGAAGACTCTGGACCTAGTGAGTGGAAATGGACACAGCTACATGAGGGAGAAAATTGGGCAACCCACTCCCAAAACGGTCTAACAAACAACATCACAGATGTCTCTATGCTGCAACACTGTGAGCTTTAGAGAGGTTCTGAGGAACATTCGCTGACTGGCACCATGACTGAGCAGGAATATTAAAAACATTAAGCTGCTTGGAAATAAAGAATCCTCCTTTTATCTTTACCTAATGTGAAAACTCAGAAGAATTCTCCCCAAAGCTTTGAGCTGGCTTGACTCATGAGATCCTGTTACCCTCCATATAATTGAAAAGCAAATCAAAACACTGTGAATAAACCTGTAGTGTGTGTGTGTGTGTGTGTGTGTTGCGTTAGGCGAGACAGGCATTACTTTCTGGGAAAGACTTTAGGATGTATGAATTACTGGAAGAGGGGAGGAATAAAAAAGAGGCTGGAACTTTGTTCCTGGGCCAAACAAAGCCGGGACCACGGGAGAGTTGTAGCATGTAGAAATAAGCTCACTGGGAGTGGCAGCATTCCACGCTGATATGAGGAGCCTTTTAACCCCCTCAGCCACTCTGAACCTGTGTTTTGTTAATGTAGCTTGGCCCGCGGCTCGAGTTGGATGTTAACTGAAGGAGGCCGAACCAGCATCTGTTTAATCTGATTTTTTATAATGAAACAGGACAGGGTGGAATTAGACCACCGGAAATGAGGCACATGAGCGAATATCCATTCCACATTAGGAATGAACAGATAATACACTTAAAGGCACGCGTAGACTGTGCAATTTTGGAAATCTTCTTTCTTCTCCCAAGGTGATTCATATGCTTCCACTGTACGAAAGTAGTTCGACTGATATGCTGCAACCTGGGTGGTCCATGCACCGCTTGGGATTTTGGGCCATATGAAAAGTAGTTACACTGTGCCCCACAACTTTAACAGTTCTGTTAAATAAGAACTCAATTATTACATTTTTAGGGCTCCTGTCCACCACAGGCCATTAAAATGGTCCTAACTTTTCTCCCCATACAGTGTCCCTGCCCCCCAGGCGAACCTCTGCCTTAATACAAGCACTCAGTTCAGCAGAACATGGCAGAATATGGTACTGCATATGAAAAGAGGAGATGTACATGCACCCGCAGGTGGCTGCAAGACATGGACAATAAGGCAAGACAAGACAAGACAGCATATTAACTATTTGTGTTGGACACAGATGGAATTTGGCCTCCGCCTTTAACCCATCCATGCAGTGAACACACACACACACACACACACACACACACATACACTAGTCATCAAACACACACAGTGACAATGGGCACATGTGTCCATCTGTGTCCAACACAAATAGTTAAAATGCTTGTCTTGTCTTGTCTTATTGTACATGCCTTGACTTCTATTATTTACAATATTTATATTTATATTGGGTATATAGTGTAATTTAGAGTGACTTGCTATCCCTTTGCTACTGTGGCACTGTGAATTTCCCCACTGTGGACTAATAAAGGTTTATCTTATCTTATCTTATCTTGTGTATCCAGAGCGGTGGGCAGCCATCACTGTGGCACCCAGTGAGCAGAGAGAGTGAAGGCCCTTGGTCAACGGCCCAACAGTGGCAGCTTGCCGAGCCCAGGTATCAAATCCACAACCCCGTCATCAACAGCCCAGTGCTCTAACCACTGAGTCACAACTGCCCCAAACAGTTTGTCCATTTTGCAGAGAGAATTGGAGGTTGTCTGCATGCATGTTTAGCGGTGTCCAGAGCGTTTTTACTCGCTCTGTGTACATTGTGACCGATGGACTTCGTCTGTGAATTTCAGGAAAACAGCTTTTAATGGTAAGAAATTGCTTTGGGAGACTGCTCAGACTGTGAGAAAACTGATAAAAAATTTTGGAGATAAAAAAAACAGTTGTCCGTACAGTTGTCCGACTGCTTAATCAGAGCTCATTTGGGTAGTTAATCGGACATCACTTCCTCTCTCACACCGCACATCAGCTAAAATTCTGACCAATCCTGAAATTCCAAAATCATGTCTTACAAATAGGCCCAAATCACACAGTGAATGCCTGGCTTCACAGATACAAATTGAGACACTAATAGTATGAGCACTATTCACATTTCTCTGTGTATGTCTTAGAGTTGGATCTGTAAACATCTCAGTTTACACCAGACACAACAGATTCCCCATAACATCCACTTGCTTTCTCATGTCTGCGACTGAAAACTCTCACTGACCCTTCCCTTCCTGTCTGCTCTCCTTGACTCTGCTGATCTGAATCTTATGGCATCAGTAAATGCACTGGCAGAGCTGACTAGCTTATGGATCCACATGAGTTCCAGATCAGCAGAATCTAGAAGAGGACAATTCGGCAAAGTATTTGGACACAGCCAGCCTTCAGCAGTTTGCTCCAGTAGTCTGACCTAAAACTGCCTCAATGAGCTCCACAGTAAAGCTGCACTTGTTTCCAACTGACCCAATACACACAAGAGTTACCACACATCTACTTTAATTTACATATTTACTGACCAAGACACCTCGTCAGTTCAACATGTACTGTTTTAAACTCCATATTCCCCTGTTACTTACCAGCAGAGCTGCTTCACCACTTAAAAAATACTAAATAAATCTCATAATAAGTCTCATTTCATTAACTTTTTACTAAAACTTTTAATTCAGTATTTATTATACGCACATCATATTATTTATGAAAACACAAAGATCGGATTGGATTCAGCAATAATACACTTAGATCGGATTGAGGGTGCAGAAACTGGGTTGCATCATCATTTTATATTGAATAATCACTGATTAGCATTATCTCATGAGGTCGCAGTTTGCATGCAATCGTTTATAATAAGTGAACAACATGTTAATATCAAACTATTCTTTTAAATAGGTGTTTACTGTTTTTAGCTTCTAAGCAGATCAGTTCAACAGTAAGTTTTGAGTTGATTCCAGTCTAAAAACTAGGTTTAGAGTGTACGGTGCTTTTTCATGTGTCAGTGCAGAGAACCAGTTCATTTCAGGTCATTTTCCCAGCCGTAATCAAAAACACCAGGTGTTACAAAACTGGAAGTGTGTGAAAGTTAGAAGTAAACTTTAATCAAGGGCAGATCTGCAGGGTTGGGCCTGCCTGGCTTCGAGCCTTTTTGCATTTCCAAGTGTGGTAAGTGCTGCTGTTGTAACTGGGGAAACAGCTGCCTGCGCTAATACTGCATTTTCCATTCCACACGATCTCTGGCCAAGCAGGGTTTAAACAGCATCACAGCTCATACTACACACCTTAACTATAAAAGCACAAGAAACGTCCAGTATATATTATACAAAGTGATAAATTGATCCAGAGATGTGGACATAACCTCCATATATATCATATATTACATCTACACATACCTTCCTCCGCGAAAGGCAGAGCTCTCCATTGGTTTCTTTCATTTCCAGTCAAATAAACCAATGAGAAAAAGCACAGGTAGAGTTTGAGTGTTTAGAGCCTCCACCGTTGTCTTTATTTTCAGAAGACTCACTTTCAGTATATCTTCTCACAGATACAAAGCACCCCCTACTGTCCCAGATCCAAAGCACCACCTCATCTGTTAAACATGGTGGTGGGGGTGTTCTGAAATATGCAGGGGATTCTTCCACACCTGCAAAGTTCAGTCTTAGAAGTGGGAGCAGTTTCTGTTTCTCACTTTTTAAGGCCTTCTGGACACATTCAACGACGTTGAGGTCTGGAGTCTAGGGTGGTCAGTCCATTGGTCTCAGAAGCTACAGCAGCAACAGCAACAGCAGCTTCAGCAGTGTGATTTTCTCAGTAAGAGCTTCTCATTGACTTTCAGACTCACAGCACTGAGTCGTCTTCTACTTACTACTTAGTGGTAGAGATAATGGACCTTGAACCGTTCTGGATATTTGTCAAGTCAGTCTCAGACCATAACTTTGAATCTAGTAAGAACTGTAATAATGATGTAAATCTTATTCATGAAATGCAAAATTGGTCTAAGTACCTGGCGGTTGAGGTGGGCTTCTTTCAGCGAAGCACTGACAAAAGGACATGTCATGCTGATTACCCTGGTCAAGAGGTTGTAATGTAGTGGGTGATTAGAATGCTGGGTGAAGGGTATGGACTGAGCCCTATTTGTAGCCAGTGCAGGATTTTTCATCATTTCCTGTAATATTTCACCTCATTTCAAAGATGAAAGTTGCATGGGGGCATCATTGATGGTGGTCTACCAGGTCTTCCATGGACGTAGGAGTCCCACCTTCTCTGTGAAATCCACTCAAGAAGATTATCTTCTTTCTGATCTTCTCAGAAATATTACCTGAACAGTGAAGAACCTAGACTTCGTGGCTGTGTTGACTGGAGATGAACTCACTGAAGGTCACTCTCTGCTGCATATGAGGCGGAACTTAGAGATTAATGTATGCAGACATCTTTTCACAGCTTGTCAGTTTGGGATTCATCAAATCTCAATAAAAGGACGGCTTGGTGATGAACCAAATGCAAACCTAATGCTCTGCTAGGTTTTCCACAGTCCTGTTGTGACAGAACTAATCACAGCTTTGTGAAGCCAACAAGGGCTGGCCGTGGCTTCATAACAGCCAAACAAACAGGTCAGGCAGAATAGCGCTGTCATGGGCCAAGTGTTTAGAAGAATAAAGAAGATTTGGTGTGTTCAGAAGCCTTTCTGGCCAGAAACTGCAGTTAGACACAGTCCATTAAAGCGAAGGCATGCCTGGCTCCTCAGTGCAGGAGCTTAGGCAGAGTTTCTCATAAGTAACTAAAATTACAGGGCCCAGCCCAGACCATCCTGCACAATGCATGCACTAACCTGCCTGCTGTATGCTGCAAGCCTTTACAGCCCTTACCACTTTTGGGAAGCTTATAAAGAGGTGTAGCTGCAAAGCCCTTAATCATATAATAGAGATGCTGCATGCAAAAGCCGGCTGAGTGAGGGAGGGACGGAGGGATCAGTCGGATTATAAGGGAAAGGAAGAAAAACGTGAGTCACTAATGGCTTGATTCAGCACTAGCAAGGAGTGGCAACGGATGCTTTGATTTGATTGACCCTCCGTCACTCACGTGCTGCCGTGCTGCCAGCCATGTGTATTACATAAACATCTCTTACACACAAGAGAGCAATCAGGCCTCCTCAGGGAGCGTTTTAGCTATGGAAGCCTGCCTCCATTCATTTATTCATCCATGCATCATCGCCTGTACCATCATCTGAGCCGGACTCTTGTCTGTAGTCACTTATTACTCATTATTTTAGTATTGCTTTATGTTGCACAGATCACATGCACTTACAAACAGTACTGTACTGTCTTCTGTACTAATACAAAATACTGTAATACTGCACTGGCACTGTAAATACCTCAACATGCATCTGTACCAATGACTGTAGAAAGCATGGACAGCACAACAATCTACAGAAGTTGAAGCAACCACAGGTCTAGCACCTCTGCTGGTTGGTTGCAGTATGATCTATAGATGACTATACTTTGTGTGCTTTTGTGTGCCTTAACTGCAATATAGGAGGTACGGGGTATGGGAGGTCCCTGTTGGAACCACTGTATAGGTCAAAAAGACGCAATTCTGGTTCCAGCCACACCAACCTGTACTCAACTTCTCAAACATGTTTATGTCCTGTTTGTACTGATTGTTGGATGTTTATCAAAGATCATAACTGTCTTTGGCAGTTGCCAGTTTACTTTCCAGGCCTTTTGTGTGCATGTATGCACGACTCAACGTCAAACAAGAGCCAAATGTTCACGTACAATGTGACTCATTTTGTTTACATTCCCCTAGTGGTCATGGAGCAACTTTGTCCAAAGATAAGGAAGGATTGGTACTCTGATAAAGATTGCTGCTGCAAATACTAGTCCTCCCCCTCTCCCTTCCGTTTCACAATGGCTTCATAAAGAGTCATTTACTTTGCTCCAAAAAGATCTTTCGAGATGTGTCGCCTACGTCCAACTGAAGATCATGATGATTATGATGATTACCTTCACAGAGGATGCCAATGTAAGCATTATGACCCTAGACGCCCTCAGGTAAACCTCAGTGTAAGAACTTGTATCTCAGAATAGCTGAGAAAAATAGTGATTTCTTATAGTAGAGGTCACTTATGGGGCAAGCTTCACCTCACTGAGGGGGTTAAACCACTGCTGGTGTTACATGCATGCACACACACACACACACACACACACACAGAGATACGTTCATTGTTTATTGTTCATTGTTAAGTAAGCTAACTCCATGTTCTCAGCAAGAAGAGTAGATAACTTCCCACACTGTACCTTCTCCAATAAATCACTTTCATGACTTATTAATATTTTGTTTGGCTATAAACTGAAATGAACCAGAACTGAAATGTTCTGCTATGAAGCTACAAAGAGAAAGAGAAAGAACGTCCCGGGTCATGCAGTTCTGCCAGGCTGTCAGTAAAAGCCTGAAATGATTGGAGGTGAAGAAGAAAAGAGTGATTGCCCAGCTGAAGCAATTTGGCAATTCCCAGGCAGGAGGCTTCTAGATGGTTGCTGGCAGGTTGCACTGCTGTTTCAAGTTTTTTCCATGCTGTTGCAAGGCAGTTGCTATGGTACCCCAGGTGGTTGCTATGCAGTTGCAACATGCTTATGTTCTTAGTCATTCATGCTGTGATTCAAGTGGTTGCAGTTCTGTTTCTAAGCAGTTGCTATGGTATCCCAGGTGGTTGCTATGGAATACACTGTTAAAATAAAGGTAAAGTAAAAGGTAAAGGTGCACGTATTTGTCACTGTACAGTGTACACTGTACAGCGAAATGTGTCCTCCGCATTTAACCCATCTGTGGTAGTGAACACACACACACTAGTGCACTAGGGGCAGTGAGTACACACACACACCCAGAGCGGTGGGCAGCCAACTCCAGCGCCCGGGGAGCAGAGAGGGTAAAGGGCCTTGCTCAAGGGCCCAACAGTGGCAGCTTGCCAAACCCGGGAATCGAACCCACAACCCTGTTATCGATATCCCGGCGCTCTAACCGCTAAAGGTGCATGTTGCCATAGAAGAACCATATGTAGTTCCCTAAAGACCTTTATATTGATATAGACGCTTTAGGTCACGCTGCCTCAGCAGAGCTCTCAGGATAGTCTCAGGAGACCCCACCCATCCTACTTATAGACTGTTCAGCCTCCTGCCCTCTGGGAAACGCTACCACTGTGTGCGATGAAAGACCAGCCAGATTCAATATCAGTGTCTGATTTGTCTGATAGGAACCATATTGTCTGTTTGGCTTTGATTTAGTTTGCATTTTACAGTGTACAGTATACAGTATATAGTATTTATCTAGTAGCCTGGTATAAATAAGAGGAAGATACTGAACATCTCCTGGCTGATCTACTGCCTCTGGGGTAAGTGATAAACTATTTAAAATGCATTACATCCCAGGACTGATTTGAAGGTGGAGGTGATGGGACACCACACCCTGCTAAAAAAAAAAAAATAGGCTGAAAGCCTCTCCCTTGGAAAATTCCATTCGCCCCTTCCATCCCCATATATCCCAGTATAGATATGCACAGTCATAATGCAATAATACCCTGAGGAGGGCAGGCTGCTGTTTTGCCCTTAAGACTCAATAAATCAACCCACTCAGTTCCTCTGACAGTCATCCAGGAACAACCCAGCTCAGGTATCACCTCTACCTGAACCCAGCCGGTGGCACATGGGCTGATTCTGAGCAAAACGTCTGTCACTGTCACTGTGACTGATGTCCTACATGGCAACCGGTCGAACACCCAATACAAAACAACTGAACAGGAAACGGGACGAGGGAGAGTGTGTTTGCGCGGCGTGTGATTAAATGGGTCACGTCAGATTCTCACCTTTTTTAAGGTGTCACATCACTCTACTCTACAGCCAGTGTGACATGAGTCAAACCATGAATCATGTAGCTGTACACTACACAACACACCAGCTGCAATGGGTCATACTGTAAAACTGTCACAACTTACAGTCACTGGCCACTTTGTTAGAAACACCTACAATGAAGCTCTACCTTGCAGCTGTGCAGTTAGAGACTGTAGCTCATCTGCTGATGCATTTTCTGTTAGTCATCCTCCAGCCCTTTATCAGAGGTCATTTACTGACCACAGAACAACTCTTGTCTGGATATTTTTGGATGGTGGAACCACTCTCAACCTAGCAGTGACATTGACCTGTCCACTGCCCAAATAATATCTGGTCAGCAATGGTCCAGTGGTCAGAAAGTAGGGTGCACCTGAGAAACTGTGAAGGAAGGAAGGGGTTTCTAATAAAGTGGCCAGTTAGCGGAAGAACAATATCCTATGGTGTTTCCTAAAAAAGTGACCAGAGAGTAGAAGTAGAGACTAGGTGTTTCTAATAAAGTGGCCAGAGATTAAACGTACAGACTAGGAGTTTCTAACAAAGTGGCCAGAGAGTGGAAGCACAGACTAGGGGTTTCTAATAAAGTGGCCAGAGAGAGGAAGCACAGACTAGGAGTTTCTAATAAAGTGGCCAGAGAGTGGAAGTACATAGTAAGTGTTTCTAATAAAGTGGCCAGAGAGAGGAAGCACAGACTAGGGGTTTCTAATAAAGTGGCCAGAGAGGGGAGTTCAGGGTAGGTGTTTCTAATAAAGTGGCCAGAGATTAAAAGTACAGATTAGGGGTTTCTAATAAAGTGGCCAGAGAGTGGAAGCACAGACCAGGGGTTTCTAACAAAGTGGCCAGAGAGTGGAAGCACAGACTAGGGGTTTCTAATAAAGTGGCCAGTGAGTGGAAGTACATAGTAGGTGTTTCTAATAAAGTGGCCAGAAATTTAAAGTACAGACTAGGGGTTTCTAATAAAGTGGCCAGAGATTAAAAGTACAGACTAGAGGTTTCTAATAAAGTGGCCAGAGAGTGGAAGCACAGACTAGGGGTTTCTAATAAAGTGGCCAGAGAGTGGAAGTTCAAGGTAGGTGTTTCTAATAAAGTGGCCAGAGATTAAAAGTACAGACTAGGGGTTTCTAATAAAGTGGCCAGAGAGTGGAAGCACAGACTAGGGGTTTCTAATAAAATGGCCAGAGAGTGGAAGCACAGACTAGGAGTTTCTAATAAAGTGGCCAGAGAGTGGAAGTACATAGTAGGGGTTTCTAATAAAGTGGCCAGAGAGTGGAAGTACATAGTAGGGGTTTCAAATAAAGTGGCCAGAGAGTGGAAGCACAGACTAGGGGTTTCTAATAAAGTGGCCAGAGAGTGGAAGTACATAGTAGGGGTTTCTAATAAAGTGGCCAGAGAGTGGAAGTACATAGTAGGGGTTTCAAATAAAGTGGCCAGAGAGTGGAAGCACAGACTAGGGGTTTCTAATAAAGTGGCCAGAGAGGGAAGTTCAGGGTAGGTGTTTCTAATAAAGTGGCCAGAGATTAAAAGTACAGATTAGGGGTTTCTAATAAGATGGCCAGAGAGTGGAAGTACAGACTAGGGGTTTCTAATAAAGTGGCCAGAGAGGGAAGTTCAGGGTAGGTGTTTCTAATAAAGTGGCCAGAGATTAAAAGTACAGATTAGGGGTTTCTAATAAAGTGGCCAGAGAGTGGAAGCACAGACTAGGGGTTTCTAATAAAGTGACCAGAGAGTGGAAGCACAGACTAGGGGTTTCTAATAAAGTGGCCAGAGAGTGGAAGCACAGACTAGGGGTTTCTAATAAAGTGGCCAGAGAGTGGAAGCACAGACTAGGGGTTTCTAATAAAGTGGCCAGAGAGTGGAAGTACATAGTAGGTGTTTCTAATAAAGTGGCCAGAGAGTGGAAGTACATAGTAGGTGTTTTTAATAAAGTGGCCAGAGAGTGGAAGCACAGACTAGGGGTTTCTAATAAAGTGGCCAGAGAGTGGAAGTACATAGTAGGTGTTTCTAATAAAGTGGCCAGAGAGTGGAAGTTCAAGGTAGGTGTTTCTAATAAAGTGGCCAGAGATTAAAAGTACAGACTAGGGGTTTCTAATAAAGTGGCCAGAGATTAAAAGTACAGACTAGGGGTTTCTAATAAATTGGCCAGAGATTAAAAGTACAGACTAGGGGTTTCTAATAAATTGGCCAGAGATTAAAAGTACAGACTAGGGGTTTCTAATAAATTGGCCAGAGATTAAAAGTACAGACTAGGGGTTTCTAATAAAGTGGCCAGAGAGTGGAAGCACAGACTAGGGGTTTCTAATAAAGTGGCCAGAGAGTGGAAGCACAGACTAGGGGTTTCTAATAAAGTGGCCAGAGAGTGGAAGCACAGACTAGGGGTTTCTAATAAAGTGGCCAGAGAGTGGAAGCACAGACTAGGGGTTTCTAATAAAGTGGCCAGTCAATGGAAATAAAAGGTAGAGGTTTTTAATATCCATGCTTTCAGGGTAAAGTCTTACTCTATACGCCGCCCACTGTTAACAGGGTATGTAAATATTTAGTAGTATTTGATACTGTTACTAAAGCACTAGCAGTGGTGAGAGGCGGGAGCTGGATGAGTTCAGAGCGGATGTGAGGGACTTTTATGGGGACACCCACTTTTGGGCTTTCCTCCTCTTGAAATTGGAGCTGGTTGCTAAGCAGCTCTGTTTATTTGTTTTCTCTGGACGACGTAGATTGTAGGACGAATGAAGTGAACTCCACGCCAGGTTCACCCATTTGGGTCTAGCCTTTTAGTTAATGATCTACTTATATTTCAGAGGAATTGAAGGATTTAAGCTTTTATTACATTTTCTAATTATTTAAACCTTTGGATTCATAGATTACATGATCTGCCCTTCTAAGATTTGGACACTCATACTATTCTTTCTGTTTCACCCGAATCCCAAATATAAATCACTCTCCAGAGTAGAGATGTTTCAGAACTGAAAAATGTTTCAGAACCACATTATTTTGCATTTGTCTCTTAAATCAGCCGCTTCAGGATCATGCTGATGTTCCACTAACTGTAACAGGGCCTACCCCAGGCCAGAACGCTGCTGCTGCTACTGCACTATATGGAGCTTTGGTGGTGGAGCTGCAGGAGGAGAACCTCTCTCCAGAACTGCTGCTGTGTAACACTGCGTAACCCATAGAGTCATATTAGTGTAAAATCCTGTAGTATTACTCTACTGCCTCAACAGTCCACATGCTTCTCCACCTTCAGATCAAGCATCTTGTTGTACATTTGTCCATGAAGGGGCCGCTTCAGGAGTGAAAGTGAATTACACTCCACAATTGCAGGGGGAGCTTGGAAGCAAAAAACACAATTCTCACATAATGCTGCTTTGACTTGTACATGGTTTGATTGTACTCTCCACGCCAGTGTAAAAACCTCACCGTAGATTTTTTCCCCCTGATTTTTCTTTGTACAAACCGAATTTTGAGTGTGTGTGAGATGGAGTGTTGAGACCTGCTGTTTGAACAGTGTGAAAGCGTCATAGAAAAAGTAGCTTAATGTTTCTGCTGTATTTAGGTCTGTTTTGGCCAATGGCGCTGCTTCTTGTGGAATTTGACATCAAACTTCTTGAGCTGTTAGTGTCCCCTGCTGGGCTGGCATGAACAGGAAAGCTTTATAGGGACTTTTTGCAGACGAAAGTGCAATAACACAACACTTCAACACTGTTCAACACTGCTTTTATACAGATAAAGTTTGTAAATTGTAAGTTGTTTGTATCAAAGTTTTATAGCTTAATTTACTTTTATTGCTACTAACAAACTCTTACTGTTGTAGAGTGCTGTATTTGCCCACCCAGCGAACTGAACCCTAGACTGCCATTGGAAAGGTGGTGTTGTTACCCACTGCACTACAATATACTATCGCTGCTAAAAAAAAAAAAAAAAAAAAACAGCTCAAGACCAGCTTTTGTTGGTAGCTGGTTTGAGATGGTCCAAACTGGTCTTTAATGGTCAAGGTGGTTAAAAGCTGGTTATCTACATGAAGGCATACCTTATGCTGGTAATCCAGATAGTTAACCAGCTCTTGACTAGCATAGTGTGTGTTGCATTTGATTTTGCTCATGTTTGGTCATGTGGCCATTCAGTATGAACTTGCTGGCTATGCCGGTCAGCCAGTTTGGTGATGCTAGTAATGCTACTCAACCAGCTAGGTCATGATGATCATGCTGGTTAAGCTAGTTCATACTGGTGGTCTAGCTTGGTGAGGTTGATCATGCTTGTAGACCAGCTAAACCATCAAACACAAACAAAAACATACCCTATGCTGGTCAAGAGCTAAGCTGCCCATCCAGCTTAACTATCTTGACCAGCTTGAGCTGGCCAGGCTGTTTTTTCCGCAGGGATTGGAACGTTTTAGGGCCTTATACGTGGTGTCCAAAGGTATCCAAATACGTGGACAAAATGTGGACAAGGCCTTACTGTAACTTCTATTGACGTGGCTTTTTTACTTACTGTGTGTGAAATCTTATGGTGACCAGTAAAAACCCAGAGAAACCAAACCCACAATCACTTTCCCTGAACCACAACTGCACGTTCCCACTGACTCATCGGTCACCTCAGCTTTTTGCCAGTCACAGCCATGTAGCAGCTGTGTGTTTGTAAAGAAGGGGTGAGTAAAGCTCTACTGTTGAAACAGTACCGTCACAGCAGGCCGGCTGATTCACTGAGGCCTGCCGTGTTTGGTTCTTATTTATTTTTTATTTTTCTATTATCTGAGCTTCTGAATAAGGCCCTGCCTCCTCCTCTGTCTGAAACCGGAATGCTCGGATGCACCGTAGGAATTCTGCTAACTGCGCAAATGCAAATAGCTGGCAGTGGAAAAGCAGCTGGCTCACAGCTGGGCTTCCGATTTTCCCTGAGTCAGGAGCTAAAGCGGAAAGGAGAAAACATACAGAAGGCAGTGGAGCCGTGCTGTGAATGTCCATGATGCTGAAATACTGTGCAGGAGTTCAGCTTTAATGAATATAGCCACTGAGATAGACGCATGTTCTGCTGTGAGTCATGTTTGTATCATTAAGTGAGTCAAGCTCAAATCATAAAGTTGACTTTTACTTTAAAATGGCATTTACTGACCAGTATAGGCCAGTCTCCACTATTACAAATAATTACCAGTCTCTCTATAGTTGACCCCTTCACCTCCAAGCTTATTATTCGCTTACCTTAAAGAGAAATTCATCATTGACCACTGTTCCATCAGTGGTCATTCAGTCATGAAATGGTTCATTATAGAAAAAACTTACCAACATGAACTTCTTTACAGTGGTGGTGAATGAAACCAGTTTTATACACTAAGTGTCCAAATGTTTGTGGACACCCCCTCTAATCAATGCATTCAGCTTCTTTAAGTTGCACCCATTGCTGACAAATGTAGCTTATCTGGTCCCTGTAAAGAAGTAGTGCTAATAGAATAGGACTCTCTGGAGCAGATGAGCATGAACCTATTGGCACCATGTTGCCTAATGCCAGGCGTGGGCTAGAGGGGTATAAAGCCCCCCAGCATTAAGCTGTGGAGCAGTGGAAGAACTGCTTTTCAGGAATGATGGCGGTCCTCGATCCTTTACTTTTAGGATGAGTTGGAGAGTTGGGACTGATGAGGTGGGGTGATGATCATCATCCAACATCCTGACCTCATTAACACTCAACGCAAACCAAATCTTCACAGCAGAGCTTCTTAAAAATCTAGTAGACCGCCTCCTTCCCTGAACAGTAGAGACAGAATAAAATCTTTTAAACACCCTTGATTTCAGAAGAAACAACGAATAAGCAGGTGTCCCAATACTTTTGCCCATATAGTGTAGCAATTTACCTTAAAGTATTGCCTTCAAAATCATGCTGATGCTCCACTGACTGTAACAGGTGGAGAACGGCGTCTCCGTCATTCCCACTATAGGCTGGAATGCTGCTGCTACTGCACTATGGAGCTGCACTGGTGGAGCTGCAGGAGGAGAACCTCTCTCCAGAACTGTTAGCGTAACGCTGCGTAACCCATATTATTCATATTAGTCATATTAGTGTAAAATCCTGTAGTATTACTATATCACCTCTTCCCTTCTGGAGTCCTCAGCTTGTCCAGAAAGGCATGTCTACAGCTGATCAGGAGGGGGCACTCACAGCGTGATTTGTATTTATTGCTTTGGAGTAAAGGTGAATTACACGCCCCAACTCTAGGGGGAGCCCAGGAGAAAAAACACCAATGCTCACATAATGCTAGAATATGAAAGTACACTGCAGGAGTTTCAACAGTAAAGGCCTCACGTCAGTACAGCATGACTGTACAGCTGAAAGAGTGACAGTACTTTGTGAAAGAGTGACCACATCCTGACACTCACCTGTACTGAAACTCCCCATGGGAAAGCGATACCACCCTATCAGAACTACCGGCGCACGTCACCTGACCCTTACGGATGTCACTTTGCTCAACAAGCTGCTCAACAAGTCACTCTGCATTAGCAGACTATGACACCCCCTCTTGGGCAGGAGTGACATACTTTAATCACGGCTGGAGTTTGACAATACTGTCTACAGGGTACATCCTAATAACTGCGTAATGGAACAGGCCAGAACACGTTTACATCTTTGTTTATTTACAGTTGAAGCAATGCATTCGGTTGCACTCGCACCTCGAGGTGTGCCACGTACTGTCATATCAATACATCATCATTCATTTGCAGCATTTGACGCCTCCAGCTGCTCTTGTTATTATTAAAATATGGATACATCTAAAGAAATAGGTTTTCTTTGCGGACAATTTCGCCATACAACGCCCTGCCTGTACCGCTACTCTATTACGTTATTAGGTAAAACTACTGCAAAGCAATGTCTTATGTATTGTACACAATCAATTTGTTCATATTTATTGAGCTGGCGAATTGTCACATTTTCTTTATAATTTAGTTAAAATGCAAAAATTCCAAGTGAGTTTGGTGTGAAATGATTCACTGTAGAGTACTCTGACGTTAAATCTAGCTTCTAGTTTTATTCTAGTTTTATTGTAGCTTTAATTTTAGTCTTCTGAATTTGATAGGGAATGTGGATAATGGGAAAAAATGGCAAATTTAAAAAAAATAAATTTTCTTTGGGAATTTGTTTGATCGCTCTTATAGTTTGTGATGTGCGGACCAATGAAAATGGTTAAAAAAGTTATTTTTTTCTTGAAATTAAACCTTTACCATAAATTAAAGTTAAAAGGAATTTTGTAGGTATATTTTGTAAGTCACACATGCTGTAAATTATTGCACTGATATTTAAATGCACTTTACATTACTTTTTATTACTTCTTTTCTGCTCTTATCTAATTTCATTTTTGTTTTTCTGCTTAATACAAATTCTATACATATTTGTACCTGTAAGTAATTTTAATTTTTAAGTGAAAGTGTCCACTGATTGGTCCCCCCTCATTCTGGCACAACAGATCTGACAATTCATGGCATGAACTCCACAAGACCTTGAAAGCATCCTGTGGAATCTGGCACCAAGACATTAGCAGCAGATCCTTTAAGTCCTGTACGTTGATCCATGGTGGGACCTCCATGGACTGCATTAGTGAGCCTTAGGTGCCCATGACCCATTTGGGGCATGTTTGGTAGGTACTGACCACTGCATACCGGGAAAACACCCCACCTCAAGACCTGCCTGATGTTTTAGTGGAGATGTTCTGACTCATTTATCTAGAACTTCACAATTTGGTTCTTTCTCTTGTCCATTTTCTTGCTTCAGCACCTTCGTCACCTTCAAGAACTGACCGTTCACTCACTGCCTAATGTATCCAACCCTTGATAGATGGAGCCAATGTAGATCAAGATAATCAATATGTTCACTTTATCTGTCAGTGGTACTAATGTTATGGCTGATTGGCATATAGTGGACTGTTGTGTATAGGTGGTATGAGGTCTGTGTGTGTAAGAAAAGCTGTACGTTCCTCAGTTGAGCCCTAGGCCCTATTTTTGGTAAATAAAGAGACTCTGTGAAATCTGAAATCGGAGCGTTCTCAAGCCCCGACAGTGAAGTCAGCAAAATATTGGCTTGTCTTTCTCTGATGCACTGAAATATAAGTAAGGATTATGAGTGTTTGCTTGGTTTAAGAAGGAAAATAAGCGCAATACATCAGACCAGCTCGGTTCACTTCATGTGTTTATTTTACGTTCGCTAAGAAGGATGGGCAGACGTGCTGGGACATGCAGACAGAGACAGAGATGACTTATCCTTCGCTCACGTGACTTTCTGCCACTTTCTGCCGCAGTTAGCATTGCCAGGGCTCAAGGCTCGGCCTTCAGACTGACTGAATCAGCTACGCCTCCCAGAATTATAAACAAAATAATTATAATCAAAGGTTAATCAATCGTAGTGAAATCAATCACAGGCTGGCCAACCATACAACAGTAAACCACAAACAAAGCACAGGCTTCATATCATTGCTTGTGTTTTGTTAGCCTGTAATTTCCTGATCAATGATTGGTTAGACTGTGATTGATTAGACTGTGATTGATTAACCTGTGATTTATTGCTGTATGGGAATTGATTGATTAGCCTCTGATTGGTTAGCTTGTGATTGGTAAGTCTATGATTAGTAAACTTGGATGAGTGACTGGTTAGCTTGTGATTGGCTGCCTTGTGATTAATTAGCCAATGATTGATTTAGCTGTGATAAGTTGGCCTGTGATTGGTTAGCCTATGCTCAGTTAGACTATGATTGGTCTATACCTGGTTGAGCCTGTGATTGATGACTATATGGTTGGTTGGCCTGTGCTTGCTTAGCCCGCATTGGTTAGCATGTATCTAGCCTGCTATTAGTTACCCTGTGATATGCTTAGCCTGTGGTTGATTATCCTATAACTGGTTAGTCTGTGATTAGTGAGCCTGTGATTGATTAGCCTATGGTTGATTACCCTGTAACTGGTTAGTCTGTGATTAGTGAGCCTGTTATTGATTAGCCTATGGTTGATTATCCTATAACTGGTTAGTCTGTGATTAGTGAGCCTGTGATTGATTAGCCTATGGTTGATTATCCTATAACTGGTTAGTCTGTGATTAGTGAGCCTGTTATTGATTAGCCTATGGTTGATTACCCTGTAACTGGTTAGTCTGTGATTAGTCAGCCTGTGATTGATTAGCCTATGGTTGATTACCCTGTAACTGGTTAGTCTGTGATATGCTTAGCCTGTTATTGATTAGCCTATGGTTGATTATCCTATAACTGGTTAGTGTGTGATTAGTGAGCCTGTGATTGATTAGCCTATGGTTGATTATCCTCTAACTGGTTAGTCTGTGATTAGTCAGCCTGTGATTGATTAGCTTTTAGTTGATTACCCTGTGACTGGTCAGTCAGTGATTAGTCAGCCTGTGATTGATTAGCTTTTAGTTGATTACCCTGTGACTGGTTAGTCTGTGATTAGTCAGCCTGTGATTGATAAGCCTATGATCGATTACCCTGTGACTGGTAAACCTGTGAGTAATCAGCCTGTGATTGATAAGCTTTCGATTGGTTTGCCTGAAATAGATTACTCTGTGATTGGCTAGTCTATGATTGGCGCACCCACTTGATTCTAAGTGCCACCAGGACTAACTTGCTACCAGAAGTCTGTAGGTTAAAACCTCAAGCTGTATTCTTGGATAAAGGAAAAGGCCCAGATTTTAAGGGGGGCAGCCATGTCCCTGTGTTTGCCTGGGTGGTTTCCTTTTTGGAGTCTCAGTTCCTCTCAGTGTTTCTTCTGCTTTTTTTTTTTAGGGTTTCTTTCTGGACACTGTCGGCCTTAGCGCTGTCCAAGACAAGGGCTGCAGCCATGTCTGATCAGACTGCTTTGGGAGCAACCACAGCCACAATCTGAATTAATTACCGTATCAGTTATTTAATTCTATCCTGGCAAAACAAATATCCTGAAGCTGATGAGGAACGAACTGGTTCCAGATGGTTAGGTGTTGATTTTGGAGAGCCAGGCTGCTGAGCTGAGTGGCAGATTCTCAGACTTCTGTACTGGGTTGTAAGGACGCAAATGGCTTTTACTTGATTTAGCATTAGAACATCACTGTTGTTTGTATTTATCTCTGCTGACGTTTCACGGCTCTGAAGATGACTTTCCTCCACGCTGTATGTCGGACATCAACAAACCGGTTATTTCCAGTCATTTCCGGTAAGAAACCACAGGATCATTGCTTGGTGAAGAGCGTCCAGTCAGCCAGAAGCAGTGAGGTCACCAGAGAAAGGAGACAAAACGCAGTTAGTGCGTCATTTCCTTAAACTGTTTAGGGCCAAAACCTGTATGAACTCCATCACAGACCAGCACGCCACACAGAGGGGACTGATGAAAGATTTCCAAGTGAGTAGACTAAAGCCTCACTTCCTCAGACTTTCTTTTCTTACACAACCCCACCGTCCTGCATTCCTTAGCTGTGCTGTGCCAGGTACTGGCCAAAAAACAACTAAGAGGCATGAGCAACACATCTCGCAGCAAAATCCCAGCCAAATCCGACCTGAGCGGGATTTTAACCACAGTTACATAAACATTTCCGTGATTCCGGAATTAGACGTAATCAAAATAATTAAACAGAAAATGAAAGGGTAATTTATTATGGACATATTTTCTTTAGTAAAACATATTTGTTTGCTTCAGTCTTTTGCCTTGTTCCTGATTGTTTTATTTCAAGTCTTTTTCTGCTGAGTTCCTAGCAATAAAAGAGGTTAGACAGTGGGTTCAAATCCCATGACTGACTGATTGCACCTAGTTGTGTCCTTGGACAAGGCCAGATTATTATTGTAATTATAATTATAATTATAACTATTATTATAAGTAGTAGAAATACCTGGTTGCAGTACTTTATTTTGTATACATTTTAAGATTTGTACTTTACACAAGTATTACTAAAATTGAATAGGCATACTTTTACTTTTACTCAATTACATACTGTGCTACATACATAGCACAGTATCAGCTCTTTTAATTGAGTTACATTGGGATACAGTACCATACTTTTACTATAGTAAAGTTTCAGCTCTTTTAATTGAGTTAGATTGGGGTACAGTACCATACTTTCACTATAGTACAGTTTCAGCTCTTTAATTGAGTTAGATTGGGATACAGTACCATACTTTCACTATAGTACAGTTTCTGCTCTTTAATTGAGTTAGATTGGGATACAGTACCATACTTTCACTATAGTACAGTTTCAGCTCTTTTAATTGAGTTAGATTGGGATACAGTACCATACTTTCACTATAGTACAGTTTCAGCTCTTTTAATTGAGTTAGATTGGGATACAGTACCATACTTTCACTATAGTACAGTTTCAGCTCTTTAATTGAGTTAGATTGGGATACAGTACCATA
This sequence comes from Salminus brasiliensis, assembly GCF_030463535.1. Taxonomy (NCBI): domain Eukaryota; kingdom Metazoa; phylum Chordata; class Actinopteri; order Characiformes; family Bryconidae; genus Salminus; species Salminus brasiliensis. The sequence continues at coordinate 2,894,602 of NC_132888.1, forward strand.
CTTTCACTATAGTACAGTTTCAGCTCTTTAATTGAGTTAGATTGGGATACAGTACCATACTTTCACTATAGTACAGTTTCTGCTCTTTTAATTGAGTTAGATTGGGGTACAGCACCATACTTTCACTATAGTACAGTTTCTGCTCTTTTAATTGAGTTAGATTGGGGTACAGCACCATACTTTCACTATAGTACAGTTTCAGCTCTTTTAATTGAGTTAGATTGAGATACAGTACCATACTTTTACTATAGTACAGTTTCAGCTCTTTTAATTGAGTTAGATTGGGATACAGTACCATACTTTCACTATAGTACAATTTCAGCTCTTTAATTGAGTTAGATTGGGGTACAGTACCATACTTTCACTATAGTACAATTTCAGCTCTTTAATTGAGTTAGATTGGGGTACAGTACCATACTTTCACTATAGTACAGTTTCAGCTCTTTAATTGAGTTAGATTGGGACACAGTAACATACTTTCACTATAGTACAGTTTCTGCTCTTTTAATTGAGTTAGATTGGGGTACAGTACCATACTTTCACTATAGTACAGTTTCTGCTCTTTTAATTGAGTTAGATTGGGGTACAGCACCATACTTTCACTATAGTACAGTTTCAGCTCTTTTAATTGAGTTAGATTGGGGTACAGCACCATACTTTCACTATAGTACAGTTTCAGCTCTTTTAATTGAGTTAGATTGAGATACAGCACCATACTTTCACTATAGTACAGTTTCAGCTCTTTTAATTGAGTTAGATTGGGATACAGTACCATACTTTCACTATAGTACAGTTTCAGCTCTTTTAATTGAGTTAGATTGGGATACAGTACCATACTTTCACTATAGTACAGTTTCAGCTCTTTAATTGAGTTAGATTGGGATACAGTACCATACTTTCACTATAGTACAGTTTCTGCTCTTTTAATTGAGTTAGATTGAGATACAGTAACATACTTTCACTATAGTACAATTTCAGCTCTTTTAATTGAGTTAGATTGGGATACAGTAACATACTTTCACTATAGTACAGTTTCAGCTCTTTTAATTGAGTTAGATTGGGATACAGTACCATACTTTCACTATAGTACAGTTTCTGCATTGTGCATGCATGCAAAAAGGCACATTCTGTTTAGAATATCTGACACAGTGGAAATATCATCACTTTTACCAAACCAGTATGAACACACATATACGACTGTCAGTCATGCTGGGCTTTTAGAGTTGGTGTTTTGATTTTTAAATGCTGACAGATTTTTTTCTATTCGATGCTTATGTAATGGCAGAAAGCACGCCAGGTCAGATAGAGGGTTAGAGGAAGTGAAACTAGGAGAAACTTTCTCTTCCACCTGAAAAGAGTGATGACCCTTCAGAAACAAAGGCACAAAACAACAGCCATACACTGATGATTGAGCAATAAATGAATGAACAGGGTTACATCAGCAACATTACAACTTTGCCAAAAAACAGCATAATAACTTCAACTCTGACCAGACCCAAACTCAAACCTTTACATGCAGCCAGATGCATTGACCACAGACAGGCGGTATTTCCGCCCTCAGAAGGAAAAATATGATCTTGCAGGATTGTGCAATACTGTGTGGGTGGTGGTCCTCAATGAGCATGTTTGGAATACACTCTCTAAGGAATTTGGCAGGTGAGTGTGACTCAGAAGGAGACTCATATCTCCCAGAGGAAGATCCTTCAGGCCAGATAAACACAGAAAACATGTGGGAGAGATGTCTATCACTCTCTCTCTCTCGCTCGCTCCCTTTCTCTCTCTCTTCTTTGGCCACAGGGAAAGCCTAGCCATCCCATAAAACACTAGATGGCTTTTACCTCCATCTAGTGATCATCTTGAGAAAGAAGGGCCACACCAGGTGGAGCAGTGTGGAAGCATTATCGTTCGAGTATGATTACATGGGTACAGTTCAGACTTCCTCTGTACACAAATACAGTAAATACACAAACTAATAACACAAGACTTCAGAATTCAGACAATAAAAACTGCCCACCAATTGTGTTTCAGGTGGCTTATCCCCTTAAAAAGTCTGTGGTCCGCAGGTGGGCCGAACTTGTTATTACAAAAGTCTATTACCAGAGAATAGCCCCACCAGTTTGTACAGACGTCCCTGTAGTTACTGAGTAATACACCTTACTGTGTGCCTAGACGTGTTTAGTATCTGATGTATGTTTCTTTAGTTAACAACGGGTGATGCTAGGCTAATGCTGCTAACAAACACTGGACTTACCCTGTCACCAATCAAAAATTCAGCCCAGTATTTAGCTGTCTTGGTGTCTTGGTTGATCGTCTGGGGTCAGTGATCAATCGTTTATATCGTTTGTATTTTTTGCTGATCTGTTCATTTATTTTGAGCATAAATACTTACACTTACACAGTGCTGCTTTGCCATCAGCAGACAGAGCCTGAGAGAGCACAGTTGGCCGTGCTCCCTCAGGGTGGGTAGATGGTGCTCTCTCCCCTCGTCACTCTTAAAACGATGCCACTCGGGACAGCAGTCTGTTAGCTGGTGCGGTGGAGCCTTCCTCTGAGCGTGTCGGCTGCCCGGCGATGCTGCATCGGCAGCTGTTTGAAAAGAGCCGGTGGCTGGTTTCACATGTATCGGAGGAGACGTTTGGGAGCGTTGCTAGTGCTAGGGGGAGCTGTGAACGGGTGTGTTTATTGGCAGAACCTAATTTTTGAGAAAAGTAATAATTTAATAATTTGTAATTATTTATTTGTAAAAAAATTATGCAGTTAAATTTGACGACCCCAGTAGGCTTAGCATTGTACACTAGTGGTAGCAACTGTCTATTATGGAGTTGGATGACAGACCGGTGGGGAGGGGGGGGGGGTTGTTGGACGAGAGGGTAGCTCTTCTTAATCTTCTTTAGAAGGCCATCACTGCTGGTCCAGAGTGTGTGTAATTACTGAAATCTGGTGCAGCAGCTGTAGGAAACTTTATCAGTAGTTCAATTCATCTGGGAATCATTTCTGAGAAATAGGGAGAGTGACGTGAAAGCATGAGATTACAGCTAATTCTGTGAGTCTCACGGCCAACAAGTGAGATTCTGCAGCATGCAAAGCTCTCCTAGCGTCAGTGGCTCTATTTCTGGCATGTTTTACTTCTGACCAGTTGGACAGCAGCAGGGTACATGTATGACCTTATTATGTATGCTTACAGTGCTCAAACACCAATAAGAACCAGAAATAATAGTATAACTGATTCCTTGATACTCAAACATTAGTGGGACCACTGTTAGTGCCTCTTTCCTTTGTGTAGACCCTTAAGACCCTTTTTTACTCTTGTTTTGAAGTAATGAGCAGAGATGCATTACTGACAACTAGAATATCTCAGCGTTTCTCTAAACATCGGCTGCTTCACCCCGTCGCTTCCCCTGTTCACACACTCACCGCACGAAGCCTAGACCACTATCTGTATCTGACCATTTCCACCTTGTTTTCTACAGTGCGTGGGAACATAAGACGTGGTCTGAAAGTGGTCGGATCTGCTAGACCACAGAAAGGTTGGGCCGCTTTCTGTTTTGGGCAGAGACAGCTGTGTGTTCTGCTAATGACTGGCATGCAAACGGAGTGGCACTGAATTTCCCCTGCAAGCTGCAAAGCTGGGCGTTCTTCACACTTGAGCTGAACATGTCACTGACCTATATTTGTGTTCTTGGCAGCGGTCTTTAGAGTTGCGCAAACCCTCCCTCCAGTAAAAGTGTTTTTTACAGCAGTGAAATAGAAAAAATCATTTTGCTTTTTTCTAAAGAACCTTTAAAGAACCCTCTGGGCAAAATGGGTATGGGGGAAAAGGTTTGATGACTCACAACAGCAGAGCTGTATAAAAACATATATATAACATATAACATATATATGGCAAAAAATAAACAAAAATACAGCTATACAAAATATAAATGCATGTACTGGAGTGGTGTTGCTGGCAGTAATAAGAATTGTAGTAATAGTTGTGTTGATTCCAGTAGTGGTGGCAGCAGTAGAAGTAGTATTAGTGGTAGTAGTAGTAGTAGTAGTAGTAGTAATAGCAGTAGTAGTATTAGTGGTGGTAGTAGTAATAGCAGTAGTAGTAGCAGTAGTGGTAGCAGTAGTAGTAGCAGTAGTAGTATTAGTATTAGTGGTGGTAGTAGTAGTAGTAGCAGTAGTGGTAGCAGTAGTAGTAGCAGTAGTAGTAACAGTAGTAGTAGTAGTAGTAGTAGTGGTAGCAGTAGTAGCAATAGCAGTAGTAGTATTAGTGTTAGTGGTGGTAGTAGTAGTAGAAGTAGTAGCAGTAGTAGTAGTAGTAGTAGTGGTAGCAGTAGTAGTATTAGTATTAGTGGTGTAATAGTAGTAGTAGTAGTAGTGGTAGCAGTAGTAGCAATAGCAGTAGTAGTATTAGTGTTAGTGGTGGTAGTAGTAGTAGTAATGGTAGCAGTAGTAGTATTAGTGTTAGTGGTGGTAGTAGTAGTAGTAGTGGTAGCAGTAGTAGCAATAGCAGTAGTAGTATTAGTGTTAGTGGTGGTAGTAGTAGCAGTGGTAGTAATAACAGTAGTAAGAGTTGTTGTTGCAGAAGCAGTATTAGTAATAGTAGTAGTAGTAGTGTTGATGCTAGTAGCCGTGGCAGTAGTAGTAGTAGAAGTAATAGTAGTAGTAGTAGAAGTAGTGTTAATACTAGTAGCAGTGGCGGCAGCAGTTGTATTAGTAGTAGCAGTGGTACTAACAGTAGAAAGAGTTGTAGTATTAGTGTTGATACTAGTAGCCGTGGCAGTAGTAGTAGTAGAAGTAATAGTAGTAGTAGTTGTAGTAGTAGTGTTGATACTAGTAGTGGTGGCAGTAGTAGTAGTAGAAGTAGTAGAAGTATTAGAGGTGCTGGCAGTAGTAGTGGTGTCAGTAGTAAGAGTTATAGTAGTAATAACAGTAGTAGTAGTGTTAATACTTGTAGTATTGGTGGTAGTAGTGGTAGCAATAGTAGTAGTAGTAGTAGTGGTAATAACAGTATTAAGAGTTGTAGTAGTAGTAGTAGTGTTGACACTAACAGTGGTGGTAGTAGTAGTAGTAGAAGTAGTTGTAATAGTAGTAGTAGAAGTAGTGTTAATACTAGTAGCATTGGTGGTAGTAGCAGTTGTAGTGGTGGTGGTGGTAATAGTAAGAGTTGTAGTAGTAGTGTTAATACTAGTAGTATTTGTGGTAGTAGTAGTAGTGGAGGTAATAAAAGTAGTAAGAGTTGTTGTTCTAGCAGTAGTAGTGTTGATACTAGTAGTGGTGGCAGTAGCAGCAGCAGTAGTAGTAGTAGTAGTGTCAATAGTAGTAGTATTGGTGGTAGTAGCAGCAGCTATAGTAGTAGTAGTAGTGTTAATACTAGTAGCATAGGTGGTAGTAGTAGCTGTAGTAGTAGTGGTAATAACAGTATTATTGGTGATAGTAGCAGTTGTAGTAGTGGTGGTGGTAATAGTAGTAAGAGTTGTAGTAGTACTAGTAGTCTTGATGCTAGTAGTAGTGGCAGTAGTAGTATTAGGGGTGGTGGTAATAGTAAGAGTTGTAGTAGTAGTGGTGTGAATACTAGTAGTATTTGTGGTAGTAGTAGTAGTAGTAGTAGTGGAGGTAATAAAAGTAGTAAGAGTTGTTGTTGTAGTAGTAGTAGTGTTGATACGAGTAGTGGTGGCAGTAGCAGCAGCAGTAGTAGTGGTAGTAGTAGTAGTGTCAATAGTAGTAGTATTGGTGGTAGTAGTAGTAGTTGCAGTAGCAATAGTAATAAGCATGACCGGCATGACCAAGCTAGTTGACCAGCATCACCACTCTGGTTAACCAGCATCACCAGTATCACCAAGCTGATCGACCTGTGTGACCAATCCAATGCAACATACACTATGCTGGTCAGTATCTTACCAGTATAGGTTATGTTTTTACCTGGACGGTCAGCTTTCAAATGCTTTTAACATCATTCTTGTTTGTCTTAATGAAAAATATATATAAATAATAATAAATAATAAATGCATGTCATTTATTTTCACAATTAAACACTTTATAGTATATTTAGTAAATGTGCTAAGCCTAAGATTAGCCCTATAATTTGCTACAGATAGAAAATAAGAGGTGGGTTGGGACCACTTATCATGAGGCCTTCTTCCTATCATGAACCCTACATTCCTTACAAATGAAGCAATCCCATCATCCCTATGTCACTTTTCTACCCTAAAACACTGCTGAACACTAGGCTCTGAGTAAAGCTACAGTGATGTATACAGCAGTATCTCTCTCTCATCTCTCTCCATGCTGAGGCTGGCTCGCAAAGGTGATTTAATCCCCTGCTGTAATCCTCTTACATGCCACTAAATTATGTCTGACTTGTCATCATGATGCCCATGTCTAATAATCTAATACTCAAACAAAAGCCCCTTAGGCCACTCCCATCCACGCCATCGCCACGGCTCCACCAGCTCAGCCCAAAACATTACAGTCCGAACGCTGTCCACTCAAGCCACACAAATCCATCAGGTAAGAATGACCTGCTTTTTTAAACATTATTGTACTCAGTTCAAACAATGTTGAAACCGTGAGGTCATATTACTCTAGGATTTACATGGAACAGTAAGAGAGTTGGTTAGAAGAACACAGTTAGAAGAACACATCTAGAAGGGCATATCTAAAAAAAAAAAACGCACAGCTAAAAAACACAGTTAGAAGAGTACAGTTGGAGGAGCAAAGTTAGAAGAGCACAGATAGAAGAGCACAGTTAGAAGGACCCAGCTAAAAGAACACAATTAAAAGAGCACAGATAGAAGAGCAAAGTTAGAAGAGCACGGATAGAAGAGCACAGATAGAAGAGCACAGTTAGAAGAGCACAGTTAGAAGAGCACAGCTAGAAGAGAGTAGTTAGAAGAGCATAGTTAGAAGAGCACAGCTAGAAGAGAGTAGTTAGAAGAGCACAGTTAGAAGAGCACAGCTAGAAGAGAGTAGTTAGAAGAGCACAGCTAGAAGAGAGTAGTTAGAAGAGCACAGTTAGAAGAGCACAGCTAGAAGAGAGTAGTTAGAAGAGCACAGCTAGAAGAGAGTAGTTAGAAGAGCACAGTTAGAAGAGCACAGCTAGAAGAGAGTAGTTAGAAGAGCACAGCTAGAAGAGAGTAGTTAGAAGAGCACAGCTAGAAGAGAGTAGTTAGAAGAGCATAGTTAGAAGAGAGTAGTTAGAAGAGCATAGTTAGAAGAGCACAGCTAGAAGAGGGTAGTTAGAAGAGCATAGTTAGAAGAGCACAGCTAGAAGAGAGTAGTTAGAAGAGCACAGTTAGAAGAGAGTAGTTAGAAGAGAGTAGTTAGAAGAGCACAGCTAGAAGAGAGTAGTTAGAAGAGCATAGTTAGAAGAGCACAGCTAGAAGAGAGTAGTTAGAAGAGCCCAGCTAGAAGAGAGTAGTTAGAAGAGCACAGCTAGAAGAGAGTAGTTAGAAGAGCACAGTTAGAAGAGCACAGCTAGAAGAGAGTAGTTAGAAGAGCACAGTTAGAAGAGCACAGCTAGAAGAGAGTAGTTAGAAGAGCACAGCTAGAAGAGAGTAGTTAGAAGAGCACAGTTAGAAGAGCACAGCTAGAAGAGAGTAGTTAGAAGAGCATAGTTAGAAGAGCACAGCTAGAAGAGAGTAGTTAGAAGAGCACAGCTAGAAGAGAGTAGTTAGAAGAGCACAGCTAGAAGAGAGTAGTTAGAAGAGCACAGCTAGAAGAGAGTAGTTAGAAGAGCATAGTTAGAAGAGCACAGCTAGAAGAGAGTAGTTAGAAGAGCACAGTTAGAAGAACACAGCTAGAAGAGAGTAGTTAGAAGAGCACAGTTAGAAGAGCACAGCTAGAAGAGAGTAGTTAGAAGAACCCAGCTAAAAGAACACAATTAGAAGAGCACAGTTAGAAGAGCATAGTTAGAAGAACACAGCTAAAAACACAGTCAGAAAAACAGTTAAAAGAACAGTTAGAAGAACAGTTAGAAAAACACAGCTAGAGGAACACAGTGAGAAAAACACAGCATAAGAATGCAGTTAGAGGAACACAGTTAGAACAGCACAGTTAGTAGAGCACAGCTAAAAGACCACATCTAGAAGGGCATATCTAAAAAGGCACAGCTAAAAACACAGCTAGATCAGCACAGTTAAAAGGACACAGCTAGAAAAACGCAGTTAGAGGAACACAGGTTTGGGTGATGGTCTTCTCTGTGAACTCCAGTCACTGATCACCTGATCTACTTTAATGAAAGTTGATTGATAAAGATGGTGATGAAGTTTGTGATGGTTGGCAACTCGGAATACTGGTCTTTGTCTTCAAGAGAGCAGGACATTGTGAAGCTAACTCACTCACACAGACACTCACATTGGATTTGTATTGGTTCAGTTAACAAATGGAATTGTGATAATAGTAGGTACGAAGCAAACAGGGAGGAGAGTCACTCTACAGAACGGGTCCCATATCAAAATTTTTACCAAGAACACTTTTTTTCAATCCACAACATGATAGAGATGAACATATTTCCCCATCTCATGCATAAAACCTGTATTAATATTATCATTACTATTCAGAAATGGGAGCCATGTTCACAATAAAACATATCAGGGTGGTATGTGACGGGGTGGTAAATCTCATCTTAAAATGGCTGCAGTTTTTCATGTGGTCCAGTTCATGACCTAGCACACATGCTAATCAATTTAAAATATTATTGTCTTTGCATTAATAGTGTAAAAATAGTGTGTGACGGGGTGGTTGAGTCAAGCTTGACTGACCTTATGAAAAATAATCAATGCAAAAAAGGTATCAGAATTTGCTCCTGGGTGCTCCAGAGGCTTAAATGATGTGACTTTCCCTTTGTTTTTGTTTACTAAAGCGATAGGACAGTATTTATATCCAAATCAAGTTAGTGTGACGGGGTGGTAAGTCAAACTGAGGGACACAACAAATAAGCTTTTTTATTGTTAATAAGAGTATTGTATAGAAACAGGGCACAAATTTAATTTTAACAATAATAAAGATTTGATTAACAAGTCAAATTTATTTGATGATATTTTATTAATGTTAATGTCACATTTGGATGTGGAAATGGCCATGTACTAATAATAATTAAAAAGAAAGACATATATATATATAATTAATTAATTTATTATATAAATAATACAAAATTCTAAACTAAATGAATAAAACAGTAAAAAAAAATGAATTAAACATTTTGTTTTTCTTTTAATATTTTTTTATTATTGCTTTAGCATATTTTTTGTCCCTACTAAAGCAAGTTGCAAGCGGCACCTTTTTGCTGTGGGCATTGCTCAAAGCGCAATAGGAAATGTCTAATATTGTTAAAGGAGGTAGCGGTCTATAAGAGCTTCAATAAAAAAGACTGACGTCAGTACACTTTGATGACTGATGGTGGCTTTAAGAAAGACGCCAGTGCAGTTTATCGTGCCATGAAGTGGTTGGCCCTCTTACATGTGACAGCATGCACAGGGACTTCCCCTTTCACCTTTACCCAACAGTAGAGTTACTACATGCTTCAGCTTCCATATAACCATAACAGGATCATGTCCTGTTTGGATTTCTGTCCAACTGACAAATAACCAACCAGCATAATTACTGTTTATGCTCAAGAACTCATAGACGCTCCACAGGTGTCCACTGAAACCCTCGATCACGTGTATAATCCTATAATCCTGCCTCAAACTCGATAAGCTTAGGTGACACTGACAGCTTCAACATGTCGCACAGTACATTTATAATCCACTCCTCTGCAGTTACATCATCCCAGACGGAGCCACTGAACCCTTTTCTTTCTTTTCTTTCAGTCGAATTGACCCACACCCTGCCCACAATAGCAGAGCTTACCATGCTACTGTCGCTAGACTAGACGAGTTTAACATGTCGAAACAGGTTTTTGCTATTTAGTCTATAGTTATAAAGTTTGTTGGGTGCTAATACTAATATAATATTAAATCTGACATGCAATTTTATTTATTACATGTATTTGTTTTATTTATTATTTGTATTTATTATATTTTAGCATGTGCAAATGTATTAGTACAGATTTACAATTCTGAATTTCATTTAACATGTTTTAAATTCTACAGATGAATGTAATGTAGGACCTTTTTGGAAAGACATGCAAGTTAATGCAAATAACTGAAGAAGACTGATTTGTGACTTGCTATATTTGCAAATACAAACCATCATCATGCATCATCACAAACAGAGAAACTGGGCCCACACTTTTTTCTTTCAGTTAATTTGACCCATTGCTAATACTAATCTAATATGAAATCTGACATGCAATTTTATGTATTATATTTTATTTATCTTTTTTTATTTATTTATTAGTTTTATTTATATTATTATATTTTAGCATGTACAAATTTATTAGTACAGATTCCATTTTTTTTTCAATACCAATTTTTACAATTTTGCCTGTAATTTAACATATTCTGAATTCCACATGTGAAAGTAATTTAGGGCCTTTTTGCAAATTATTGAAAAAAAATGCTAAATTTATAAAACAAATCCATCATCATGCATCATCACAAACAGAAAAACTGAACCCACATTCTTTTCTTTCAGTCAAATTCACCCATGCTCTGCCCACAAGTCATTTGTACCAAGATGTTGCTAGACTGGACAGGTGTAACATGGAAAAATCTGCTTTGGCTTTAATCCACAGTTTCCTAATATGACAAATCTAAAACAATAACATGTAAATACTGGTTAGAAATGAAATTTCACATGCATTGTTTTGCTGCCAATACTTCTTTTTATTATATATGATTATGTATTGAAAGATTTCAGAAATGGTTTATTTATTAATTTCGTACTTTAATTATAATATTCTCAAAATTCTTAGAAACATGGATGTTCTGATTATTACATGTTCACATTGTCTTTTTTTTGGTAAATTTAAATCTCATCCAACCCAATATGACATTGCGGTACATTTATATTTACATTTACGGCATTTAGCAGACGATCTTCTGCAGAGTGACTTACAAAAGTGCTTCACTGTTTACTCAGAAAATACCCTTAGCTAGTTCGCATCCGCTAGAGTCCAAAAGATCCCTCTGAGTGTAGATGCTACTAAATACAGAAGTCAGCACGGAGACCACAATACTCTACATACTCTACACACTCTGACTGAATGTAGAATCATCCTTAATCCTAAATCTTAAGTGTGAAATAAGGGCTGATTTAAGTTCAGTAAGTGTAAAGACGCCGAGCGACTCTGCTGTTCGGACACCCAGAGAAAGTTTGTGCCACCACTTGGATGCTTGTCTTCCGTGGATTCCATGCGGGTCAGAGCTGGTTGATTGAGCTCTTACGTGTCGGTGTGATCATGTGTGTCATCAGCATACCAGTGTCCAAAACACACCATTTAAGGCTAGATTTCATTCACAGTAGTTTCAGTCAATCATCTCAAGCCGTACTTGAATCTGGAAGGGCTTCTTGGTACAGATAACTGATCTTTTGACCATTTTGGCCATCAAGTATGGAGGGGCTGGCTGGTCCAGTCTTGGCTTTGTAGGCCAGCATCAGGGTTCTGAATCTGACGTCAGGGAGAAGACAACGCAGCAGAAAAGCTGAACATGGTGACCCATGCCGCTGCATTCTACGTTAGTTGCAAGGGTCTGGAAGATCAGGCAGAAGGGAGCAGCACACAACTCAGGCTCAATCATTTCAAAATAACTAATTAGATCAGTAGCATCTGCAAAGCAACAGCCATTGTGGATGATCCCACCCACCCTTCACACAAACTGTTGTCCCTCCTGCCATCGGGAGGAAGGTATCGCAGCATCCGGTCCAATACGAGAAGACTCTGCAATAGCTTTTTCCCACATGCCATCAGACTTCTCAACTCCAGAGACTAAATGTATGGTCTGCTCCATACATACAGAACACACACACTCATTCACCCAATGCGAATCCCAGACTATGTGAAAGCATTGAACTACATACTACCTCACTACGTCACTGGACTCTTTGCACTTGAATTGCACATTGCATTTTGCACATACCTGTTAATTATTTAAAAAAATAGCTCCTGAACCTGTGCTGCACTCTACTGTTTTTAACATAGTATGCACATTTTAATGTGTGCTCTGTATATCGCTGAAATGACAATAAAGCCTCTTGACTTGACTTATTGTCATGTTGTCAAGTTAACACCATTTGAAGACACCTGGCATAAACGATACCAGTGAAACAATCACTGAACACAAACGTATATACAAATTAAATGGCCTATATTAATCCAGGGTGTGGATTTGGTGTGAAATGCTCAGTTCCAGATAAACGGACTGAATAATAATTATTCACTGTGTTAGTTAATTAAACCAGGCATCTAAAGAGTAAATAGCTCATTGGGCTTTCAAGTGGGGCAGCTGTATATACCTTGGCCCTATCATCCTTGTACGTTCATCCTTGTATGTTTTTTAATAGATTTACCAGTGTTTACCATGAATTACATTACATGCCTGTACCCTATATGGACAAAAGTATTGGGACACACCTCTGAGTCATCGAATTCAGTGGTTTCATTAAATCCCATTGCCATATCTGTGTAAAATCAAGCCTCTAGTCCTACAGTCTGCCTTTCTTACACACATCAGTGAAAGAACGGGAGGTTCTAAAGAGCTCACTGAACTCCAGCGTGGTTCTGTATGTAATAGGAGACACCGCTGCACCACCAACAACAAGTCAGCTGGTGAAATTTAGGCCTTCCCTCCTAGATCTTCCTCCATCAGCTGTGAGTGGTGTTATTATTGAACAGTGGAAGAGTTTAGGAGGAACCACAGAGAGCAACTCAGTGAGCCACCAGAGCGGGGTCAGGGCCGAGTGCTGAGCTCCTCAGAGTGCAGAAAAGCCTCCAACTGACTCCATAACTGCAGCAGAGCTCCAGACCTGCTGCTGCTGGTAGAGCTTAGAGCAAAGGGGGACCAGCTCCTTATTAATAATGCCTATGGGTTTAGAATGTGAAGTCCTAAAAGCTCCTGTAGGTGTAATGTGTATGTGTCCCAATACTTTTGTCCATGTAGTGTACTTGAACTGCTCATTTGAACTTGTGAAATTAGCAACAGTAAGATCCGACCTAGCAACACAACAACTCGCTGTGGGCACAACAGAGTTCTGCAGTCTCGCTAAAGAGGATAAAAATGGACGCTTGAGAAATAAAGGTTAATTCCGCTCACTGTGAAGCAATGTTCTCAGAACAACAAGGAAACTTGTCCTGCTCCTTGGTTTTTGGGAACTGAAGGGGAAATTGCATGAAGTGGGCAAATTCTGACAGCCACCAACATCCTCATTTATTTCCTTTACTGTTCTGGCATTAGGAACTTGAAAACTGAAGTGCTGTTGTTTCTCTGTGCAGATTTATCATAAGGATGTCAGGCTCTGGGGATGAGGAGGAACTGCCAGCAACACACACAGGTACCAAGAAGACAGTAGACGTCTGAAAACCTTGCTGAATCATAGTCTACAGGTCCACACATGCCAGACGGCCTTTAGGTCATTAGAGGCTGCTGCATTCAAATGGTCCTGATGAACACAAAGGTTTGGCATTGGTGTGTTTACATCACCATCAGGCAAGAAAGTGTGCAGTCTCGGCCTATCACACACACCAAGAATGGGTTTACGTAATGCTGGACTTCTCTTTACCGTGCTTAGCTAACACCCAGAGTACAAACGTATAATGAATGACTGCAGTGTGGACATCACACACAGCAACCATAAGCCTTATCTTTTATTACTCATAACTCCAATCCTATTTTCCACTATGCTGCGCTGCTTGTGATAAATCTCAGCATAGCTTGCAGGATACCTTCACTTCACTGAAACACAGGCCTACGTCCAAAGGCCCATGGGTTATTGCTGTTTCATGGTTTTGTATAGGTGTCATCATTATCCAGACTGAGTTGTGACCATATTAGGAGCTTCAGAAACCACATTTTCCTCTATTAGGAAAAAAATATATAGACCTGTTCCACCTCATGCCGTCAAAACAGCTCTGGCTCGTCAATGCATGGGCTTCACTCGGCCTCTGAAGGTGTCTTGTAGTATCTGGCATCAGGATGTTGTGAGGTGGGCAGGGCCTCTATGAGCATCAATGAGCCTTTTGGCAACCAGGACCCTGTCTCCAGTTCACCACTTGTCCTTCCTTGGAGCACTTTTGGTAGGTACTGACCAGTGCATACTGGGAACACCCCACAAGACCTGCGTGATGTTTTGGTGGAGATGTTTTGATGGTCGTTTATCTAGAACATCACAGATTGGTTCTATCCTGCTTCTGTCAGGAGAAGGCAGATTTCTACTAGATTTCTACCATTGCTGTGAGGAATTGATTGCATACAGCAACAAGAGCATTACTGAGGTCAGTATGTTGGCTGATCACCACCCTATCTCATCCTCAACTCCCCAACTCCCCAACTAAAGTATTAGATGGAGCACCACCACCATCATTCCAGAGAACACAGTTCTACCGCTCCAGAGCTCAATGCTGGGGAGCTAATCTTTGCTATCTATGCTAATCCCTAAGTAGTTTGTATTCACCATTGACTAGAAAACATGGACATGGTGGTTCTATTCATTTCCGTTCTATAGAAATAAAGCCAAAACTGTCCGCCATCTTGTCAAATTAGCACTCAGAGTCTCCGCAGTAGAGGCCAAAGGCAAAACCAGACTCGCCTACTCATTTGGTAGACCCACCCCCTTCACCCAGACCCAGCCTCAGTGTCTCAGACCGTCTTCACTGAGCTTCCAGCACTGAAGCAGAGCTCAGCTCAGCTCAGCTCCTCCATGTACTGAACAGAAAGGGGGCGCCATGCAGGTCCTGCTGCAGACGAGCGGCTTCTTCCAGCCAAGGCTGTCTGTCTGTCAATCACTTCATTCCTAAGTGTAGCCCCGCCTTCTTATGATAGAGCAGAGTATGGGTTAAAAACTGATTTCTGGGGGGAAATTAAAAATGGATATCAGCACAGGGAGACTAACTGTTGGAGTTTGGAGACATTGGAGATGGAAAGACAGTTTAGATGAGGGAAATGAGACGGGAAATGGGCGGGGTTTTGTCACTGTTTTGTCACTGAAACATATGGGGATGGCCGGAGCTACACATCATACCACGACCAGTGGTTGCAGACCTGTGGTTGCTTCACTTTGGAGAGGCATTGCTCTGTCCATGCTTTCCACAACCATTGGTATTCACTACTAGGGGTGTTGGCATGTTAAGCAAAGCATTCTTTACATTTTTGGAGAGGTGGTGTATGTGATTTCACTTCCAGGGAATGACATAAAAATCAGTATGTATTCCATGCGGGTCAGAGCTGGTTGATTGAGCTCTTACGTGTCGGTGTGATCATGTGTGTCATCAGCATACCAGTGTCCAAAACACACCATTTAAGGCTAGATTTCATTCACAGTGGTTTCAGTGAATCAGTGTTCAGAAGGGAAACACAGATTATCCCTACCTGGGTTTACGTCACGTTATATGTCAACCTGTGGCTCCTACAGGCCCCAAAGGAGTGATCCACGACTGGAGGAAATTTAAGTTAGAAAGTGAGGACCATGAAAGCATGCCCCAGAAACGGAGAGAGCTCCTGAGACAGATGTCCAACCCCAGACCCAACCATGAAGATGATCCAGAGAGAGTTAACCGCAAGGTCAGTGGGCCTGCACCACATCACAGAAGTAGGTGTAGTGGTCTCAGAAAGTTTAATAATGTCCTAAAGTTCTAATTTTATCTACAGCTTAAACCATTAATGCCTGAAACTGTCCATACATGTCTATACTGTATGTAAGCTTCCCTGAGCACAAATCCGATCAAACAAACGAATCAGACAATATGGCTAAACGGATTTGTGTCAATTATTTATCAAATTAAATCTCACAATAAACCAGTAAATCACATGAGTTTCAGCAAGACCCAGCAGTGATCATTTGTAATTAATAGACGTGGATAGGTTTTTAGGCCGGATATAGTCTATCGAGTTTTGGGTAACACTTCACTTGAACCCTGCTACATAAAACTGACATAATCATGCCATTAACAGGTTATGACAGGTGTCCATGTGATATCATGACAGTTTTTCTTTCACTTGCTAACTGAAAGTCATGCCAAAGTCATGTTATAATGATGGTACAAAGTAAGGCCTAAGGCTACAGTTAGGGCCTAGAGTTAGGGCTAGGATAAGGGCAAGGGTTGGGGTTCTAATTATGGCTAGGACCAGGGTTAGAGTTAGTTGGACGGTATCCACTTTATTCATACTGTTATACTGTCTCTAAATAATACCTCATTATACGGTATCAACGTTAAACGAGTGTTCAGCAGTTTTATGTCTATAATTTAATAAATGTTAAACCATCAATCTGAAAGTTACAAATGTTGAACTGCTCACCACAGAACTAATTTGAGCCTGGCTGACAGAAAGCCCACTAATAAACTGAAAGAAATCTGAAAAAATGTAAAATTTTTCTCTCATGTTTTTGGATCTGTAGCCCACTCGCTATGCTAGCCTTTGCTTAGCTAGCTCAGCCACAGCTCCTCTGAGTATCCTACGGCCTAGTGCCGCCCATAAACTCTGTGTCTGAGAGCGTAAACTTGAGCGCCTGGTGTTAGGAGTAACAGAAAGTCGTAATGAGAGACCGGTTCTGTCGTGTTTGGACTTGTAGCCGGCTATCTAGGCTTAGATAAGTTAGCTAGCTAGCAGGCTAAACCCCACAGTACAGGCCATGTTCCAGCTAACTAAGGCTCAAATCACACCCTCACTCTATGGCTCTCTTAAATCCCCACGGGGGAATGAGCGTATTTGGCCGTGAGCTAGATAGACGTAAAACATAAATCTGACACAACAGACAGGTCTTAACTTTGAAATACCGTCAAAATTTTTGGATACGTCAACATTTTTAAATATGGCGGTCACAGTATTAACGTTATACCACCCAAGCCCTGTTAGAGTTAGGTGATTAGGCAATTCACAAGACAGCAAGTCATAGCACATCATCATCATTGTGGTAGGATGTCTGGTAACACAATGTCCTGGAGTTCCGGGAGTTCCTGGAGTTCCGTCACGGCATGGTTTTGTGTTTCCGCTGCTCTAACACACCTATGGTTGGGTTATTATCAGGAACTCTTTCTTCAACTGAAGCCCTGAGGACTGGAATTGGGAAACATGGTGGTTATACAACTAGGCAAATGACTATGAGCTGATATAAAAATGGAACGATGACCTAATTATACTTTTTGGGAACTTCTCTCCTGGATGGCTTAGCATCTTCATCTTCTTCACAGCAGCATTTCTTAGGATTCCTAAAGATGCCTTGGTGTTCTAGATAGCACACTGAGAAAGAAAGACACTAAAACAGCTGTACTAACATCAAATAAAACCTGGGCTCATAGTGAGAGGTAGAGTTCAGTGGAAGCTTGTGGAAGTAGAGTTGCTCTATGTATCTCTAAAAATCCCTAGAAGTTACAACTTCTTGGACTGAAAATGAATGGAGGTATTTCAGAGTGTCCATAATAGCAATATCATATGTTGAATATTGCTGTAAATCTTTAATATATATATATATATATACATATATGAACACCTATATACACTATATTGTGTTTATATACCACTGTATTGGGATAGCAGTGGCTATACGCAAGGCCCTTCACCCTCTCTGAACCCGGGTGGCACAGCAATACTTAAACCGCAGGGGAGCAAACTCTGTAATATGGCTCTCACCTACCAGGAAAGCATGAGCACATGGGCGCACACACACACAACCACACACACAGTGAGAGAGAGAGAGAGTGAGAGACATTGAGAAAGAGGAAGAGAGAGGCCAAGAGCCACAGTAATTATTACTGGTTCTAACGTTTTTTTCGACAGGCGTATTTCCACTTGCCTGACGGGATCCGATCACAGGTATCGAATTCTGTTTACACTTGTATTAAATGTGGACAAGATCCGTCTCTGATCACCTCCAAATGTGGTTTGAGTGGTCTGATCATAATCCGATCACTTGGGGGTGTTTACAGCTGCCTTTTGATGCAAGTACAAAAACGCTGTTAATGGCAGGTGTAAACAGGGTCCTAGGATTTTCATAAGAGATGTTGTAGGCCCTGTTCACGTATGTATTAATACATATGTCTCGGGTGGTCCAATTACAAATGATTGGCAAAATGCATAGCCATTCACACCTGGCATTTCAAACGAGTCTCCTGTGAGCCCTTGTGATCGGATTTCTCACATCATTTCCGCTGGAGGAGGAGCATGGCGCACATAAATAATGAACCAGTCGAGATTTGGCACCTAGTTTCACCAGCCACGAATATCACTTTATCCATTAGTTTGTTCGTTATTGTAGCGAGTTCAGCTAACTCGTGCAGGCGGTGAACGGTGTGGTCTTGCGGTACTGACTGTGTTTGACCGGGCGGGGCTTTGCTGTCAGAGATGCTTTGGCGTTCACACTACAAGAATAATGTGGTCATATGCATCTCTGACCACCTCCCAATGTGGTTTGGGTGATCGGATTATGATGGATCACCCAGGATGCATGTTAATGCCAGGTGTGAACGGGCATTTAAATTGATATTTTTATTATGTATATATTTTTTTATCTTTTATTATTTATATTGTGTATATAGTGGTCATTTATCTACGTTTTTGCATCTGAGTGTCTTGCTATCCCTTTTCTTCTGTGACGCTGAGAATTTCCCCACTGTGGGACTAATAAAGGATCATCTTATCTTATGAAGGTTCTTCAAAGCCTTTGAAAGCCTCTTCTATGCCCATGCTTAAAGATCCCTTAGGTTGCCAGCAATCTTAGGTTGGATCTGCAACCTTTATCTAAAGGGAAACGTTAATTACCAAAAGCTAAACCAAACAGATGAGTTTTCTGCCTAAAATTGAAGATTGAGGCTGAATATTATCTGGAAGGTTATTCCAGAGTTTGCTGGGGCTTTCTGAATTTTGGGAACTAGTATAACGCCAGTGTCATGGCGTGCTAGGCCAGACACGAAGGGATGAACACTCGCAGAGATGGAATCCAATGCAAGGGGGTTTATTCAAACAAACGAACATAAAAAGCAAGAGTGCGAAAAACATGAGCAGCAATGAGAGGGTAATACCGTGAACAAAACCGAAACACCTTGCTGGGACGTGGGTAGCCAGTGAATCCTGACAGTGAGCGAACGAGCCTCGTTAATAACATGGTTAGCAGGTGACCTGCTCCTGAACCGTGGATCATGGAGCTGAAGCTGACTGGTAACACACCTCTAGTCGTACGGGGAACCTCTCGAGCGACCTCAAGGCTCCAAACAATACAATTCTCGGCGTTGAACCATGGAGTTGAGGCTCCTTAAGTATCCCCAGTCCCAGGTGAAACACATGAATCGACGCACTGAACCAAACACGTGAACACAAAAGTCCTTATTTGTGGAGGGCGCGATACCAAGAGCCTGACAGCCAGCACCCTGTTAGCTAAGCAGTTCTTAATAAGCGACATTTGATTAAACCATAACTCTGATTTGTAATTTGTGACCCAAAACAGATGAGCGTCCAGGAGTACGAGATGATCAAGGAGGAGGACGAGCAAAGTCTGAAGAAATATCGCAAGCAGTGCATGCAGGAGATGCATGAGCGCCTGAGCTTCGGGCCTAAATTCGACAGCGTTTTCGAGCTGGAGAGCGGGGAGGCCTTCCTGGAGGCCATCGAGAACGAGCACCACCTGACGCTTGTCGTCGTGCACATCTACGACAACAGCATCAAAGGCTGCGATGGGCTGAACAACTGCCTGACCTGCCTGGCTGCCGAATACTCCAGCGTGAAGTTCTGCCGAATCCAGGCGTCCGTCACGGGGGCTGAGGAGCGCTTCTCTGACGACGTTTTGCCCACATTGCTGGTGTACAAGGGCGGAGAGATGCTGGGCAACTTCATCTGCATCACAAAGCACTTCAACGAGGAGTTCTTCGCCACCGATGTGGAGAACTTCCTCAACGAGTACGGCCTGCTGCCGGAGAAGGAGTTTGCCGCCTGCCC
The DNA here is from genome assembly GCF_030463535.1 of Salminus brasiliensis. Classification (NCBI taxonomy): domain Eukaryota; kingdom Metazoa; phylum Chordata; class Actinopteri; order Characiformes; family Bryconidae; genus Salminus; species Salminus brasiliensis. The sequence goes on from NC_132888.1 coordinate 2,914,611, forward strand.
TGACGAGGAGGAACATGGGGTGGAATGATCTGGAACGATTGTGCTGGTGGAGGAGAGGCCAGGACAGGTGGTGGGACTACCCAGAGTGGGAGAGATCCCAGCAATACTGATGGTTATGATCTCAACATGCATAGAGGCTCATTAACTCACATGCTTTACACTGAGTTGTCATGTGTACCTACTGTCATTGGCCATTTTATCAGAAACAGATACCATATAGTTACTTTTTTTTAATGAGCACCACTTTGATACCATATACAGTGTTGCTGCTGATAATGGTCCACCACCCAAATAATACACTATATGTCCAAATGTTTCTGGACACCCCTTCTAATGAATGCATTCAGCTACTTTAAGTTGTACCCATTGCTGACACAGGTAAGTACTGCCAATAGAATAGGACACTAGCAGCAGGTAAACATGGTAGCTATTGGCACCATGCTGCCTAATGCCAGGCGTGGCCTAGAGAGGTATAAAGCCCTCCAGCATTGAGGAGCTGTGGAGCAGTGGAAGAACTGTGTTCTCTGGAATGATTGATGTTGCTCCATCAAATACTTTTGGGATGAGTTGGAGATGTCGATAAATGCAATCAAATTCTCCAATCAATGCTCCATAATCAAGTAGAAAGCTTGGACAGCAGAGACAGTTACACCAACCTTGATTTCAGAAGAAAAATGAATGAGCAGGTGTCCCAATACTTTTGTCAGTATAGTGTCATCACGTGTCATCAAGCATTTCTAATAAATGGCCAATGATTGTACATACAAGATGCACTTTATGGAAATCAAGGCTATTAACGGGTGGTTTGCTACAGTAAGAGCCTCTACTCTTCTGGGACGGCATTGCACTAGATGTTGCACTAGATGACTGCATTCAACCAACCCCATGAAAACATTAGTGAGGATAGGGTCTGATGTTGGATGATCAATTGTGATCAATTCAACTTATCCCAAAGGTGTTGGCTGGAGCTCCACACTTCCACTGCTTCCACTGTGCTCTAGAGCATCCTATTCTATTGGTTCTAATGCTTTTCTATGGAGCATTTTCTATTGCCTGTGTCAACACCTCAAAGTAGCCAAATCAGAAGGGGTGTCTGGATACTTTTGGACATTCAGTACAGGCAACTCAGATGTTCACAATTCTAAAGAACCTTCACTACAGTTTGCTGTGCATTGATAGGGACCTTCCCCTCCACCTGTGGAACAAGGACTGAGATCATTTTTACAACCCAAAGCAAGATGCTTCTAATCAGTAGATGCCCAAGGACAACAAGACAAATCATCAAGCCTATGACGGGACACCATCAACCCCGTAGTCCTGAGGTCTACTGAGGTCAGCAGTGTTAGTAGAGTTACAGATATAGCAACAGGCCCACACCTGAGCTCACAGTTTCTCAAGGACCTCATAGTATGAAGGCTATCTTAAGGCGTTTTCACACTAGAGCTTTTTTCCAGACTCAGGTCCACTTGCTCAGTGAGTTCGGTACATTTGGTCAGGTGTGAAAGCTGTTTTTGAGTCCGGGAGCAGCCCCGAGCACTGCGCTGTGGCCCTCCTGAGGTCAGCGGTATGGGGTTAGCGTTAAGCGGACTGTAGTTGGTCGGCTGCAGGTGTGGAAGCTATCGGATCTTCGCCGGCTGAGTGTTTGTATTTAAAGAAAATGAAGAAATTTGATAAACAGATGAACCTAGGCCCTACTATTAAGTGACGAAATAGCGCGATCGAGCTACAGTTCGAGCAGAATTTGCCTGTGTAAATGCAAACCGGCGCTAATAATAAGCCCCTCCCCCAAACAAGCACATCATTGGTCCTGGGTGCGGACTTGTGTATTCGGGACAAGTGTGAAAACGCCTTTAAATAAAGTGGAGAGAGTGTTCAATGCGATGCTCTCTCCACCATTTAACGCAGTCTTTGTACTATGAGGCCTTCGTGAAATCCAGCCCAGTATGAGTACACTATTAATAATGGCAGAAGTTGATTTCAAGTGTTTTTGAGATTCAGACTAAGAGAACAAACTGCTTTTTATTCTAACAATTCTAAAAAATGCTTTATTTGACTTGAATAAAACCAGATGAACTGCTTATGGCCACTAGGACAATTCTTTACAGCCTTGGAAACTCACAGCACACTTACAGCACTACCTCAACCCAAGAGTACATCCAGCTCCAGATCCTCATTAGGAATTATTATTATTATTATAGCCAGAAAAAAAAGGAGCTTCATAAATCATATAAATCTTTCTTTACTGTGTTCTTTGAGTGATTTCATAGAAGAACCCACCATCAGGTCTTCCTTAAAGGACCATGATTGCGAAAAAGAGTTGTGAATTCAACCATTTTTAAGGTTTAAACAAGTAAGTTTTTTTTCCCCTC